>NC_056732.1:1328728067-1328893067 GCF_019279795.1 Protopterus annectens
TCCCTAGATTTGGAGACTGGTGCCTCTGTTGTGTTGCAGCTCCCCGACAGCGGGGCCCCAGGGCCTGAGGATACCCCCATCGGGTTCCCTTCTTCGGGTGGTCCGTCCGAAACTGCTTCGGACGAACCCTCACGGAAGAAATTGTGTAAGAGGAAGCACGTAGACTCCCAAGATGAGTCTGTTACATCGGATACTGACCTCGATGACGCAGAAGGGTCCCCCAAATCATCTTCGGATGATATCTCCTTCTCAGATATCTTGGAGATTCTGAGACAGAGAGGTGACTGGCAAGCCAAAACCCCTTCAGCTGAGGAGTCAGTCTTCCTCAAGGCCTTTGGGGCCCAGCCTTCCGCCTCCTGGGTGTCTCCACCCTTCGATGAACTCCTTGATTTGGTTTCTCGAAGGGTGTGGGAACACCCTGATTCTGTGGAACCGGTGCCTGCGAGGCCCAATAAATTTTTGTCAGCCCCCCCCCAGAAGGAGTTTCTCACAAAGGGTGTGCCTGTAGATGCTTTGGTGGTGGCTTCTGCCACACAGCAGGACGTGGCAGAGGCTTCGACGTCTGTTCATCCTCCTAATAAGGATTCTAGGAGTATGGATAGGTATGGGAAGCGTACCCTGTCTTCAGCGGCCTTTACCTTACGGTCGCTGAACTACTTATGTCATTTTACGAGGCTCCAAAGGGATCTTCTCAAAGAGCTAAATGGCTCTCTTGTTGGTAACCTACCTGAGGCGCTGGCCCCGACTGTTGGCGCACAGATGACTACCCTCTTTTCTATTGTTAACTCGTCCATGAGGCTCATTTCATATGCGGCGAAGGCGTAGAGCAGGAACAGGCGTTGCCCTCAGGAGACGAGGCTGGTTCCGCTTGTGTTCGCTCATGAGGCCTTCAAGTCTTCCTTCGCCGACGCCCCCTTTGATGGGTCATCTTTGTTTGGACCCAAGGTGAAGGACACACTAACTCGGTGCGAGCAGGAGGGCAAGACTTTGACTGCCGTTGAGGCCCGATTTTCCGCTCCTTCTAGGCCTTACCCCAAGGCTCGGAGAGGAGGAAAAATGGGGTTTAGAAAATCTCAGAAGTCTTTCCCTACTCCACCCAGTGATTCCCCCTCCAGAGGCAGGGGGGGGGGGGTTTTGGAAGACGCCGCCCCAGAGGTGGCAGAGGCCCCCGTAACTCTGGAGACCGCGATTCCTTTCGTGGTTCTTCATACAACCTGCGTCCCTGAGTTGTTGCCCGACTGTGCAACTCTGGAGCCAGTCGGGGGTCGTTTTGCGGCGCACCCACAAGCTTGGGAATCCATAACAAGCGATCAGTGGGTGCTTTGCATTATTACCGGAGGTTATATCATCCCCTTCAACAAACCCCCCCTTTCTTTAAGGGAAATCTCGGACGTACCACCCAGTCAGCGGGATCAGGCAGCATTAGAGGTTTCAAAGCTGCTAGAAAAAAGAGCCATCCAGCCTGTCCCCATCGACCAGATCGGATCAGGAACTTACTCAAGATTATTTTGGTACCAAAAGACAGGGGACTTCAGGCCCATTTTGGACCTCAGTTCATTGAATCGTTTGTAAGAAGTCCAAATTCAATGGTCACTCTTCAATCTATTCTTCCTTTGCTGGAAAAGATGCATGGATGTGCTCCATAGATCTCCAGGACGCTTACTATCACATTCCCATAGCTCAAGAGTCCAGGAGACATTTACGCTTCCGCCTCGGAGTCAGTCACTTCCAATTCCGAGCACTGCCCTTTGGTCTCACCACAGCCCCCAGGGTGTTCACCAAGTGTCTGGCAGTGGTAACTGCTCACCTGAGAAGTCTGGGATTCCAGGTGTTTCCTTATCTAGATGACTGGCTCCTTACTGCCACCTCCGAGTATCTACTACTCCAAGCGCTCAGAGCCACGTTCACCTTGGGCCGTTTCTTGGGGATCACGTTCAATTTGCAAAAATCTGTACTACAGCCATCTCAGCGTATTACTTTCATAGGCGCAGACTTAGACACAAAAAGAATGCGCGCCTCTTTACTGGCAGCAAGAATTCAGGTCCTACAAGATCAAGTCAAATCCTGTCTTCCCCTACTAAGAGCCCCGGCCCATCGGATCCTACAACTGTTGGGCTCGATGGCATCAACCATACTTTTAGTTCCCTTGGCCAGACTTCACATGCGAATTTTACAATGGCTACTGTCGGTTCAATGGTCTTATCAGGAACTTCCCTTGAACCACTTAATCATAATCACGGAAAGTTGCCGTCGAGATCTGCATTGGTGGCTTCTCCAATAAAATCTCGACCAGGGGCGACCCTTTATACCTCAACGTCCCGTTGCCACTGTGACTACGGACGCCTCCCAGGTAGGGTGGGGGGGTCATTACCTGGACAGGTCGGTCCAAGGCACATGGCAGATCCAGGAAACGCATTTGCATATCAATGTCCTGGAGATGAGAGCGGTACTATTGGTTCTCCAATCTCTCCATCACGCTCTCCCACAGGGCCCGATTACTATCCTATCCGACAACATGTCGGTGGTGTGGTACATAAACAAGCAAGGTGGAACCAGGTCTTACCCACTATGCAGAGAAGCCATGAGACTTTGGCACTGGGCGGTAGCTACCAACCGCTTTCTAATGGCAACGCACATACCGGGGAAGTCCAATGTGATTGCGGACAGATTAAGCAGGACCATTCTTTTACCCCACGAGTGGTCCCTCAACCAGGGTATAGCTGCGAAAATCTTCGACAGATGGGGTCTTCCTTGCTGCGACCTGTTTGCCAGCCCTCACAATGCGAAATGCAGAGACTTCTTCACACTGTTCCCTTCTCAGGGACAGATTCCCAGGGACGCTCTGACTCACATTTGGCCCCGGTCTTCTCGCCTTCCCCATTCCTCTCCTACCGAGGGTGATACAGAAGGCCATTTACATGGAGAGCGAGATGATTTTGATTGCCCCGCACTGGCCTCGTCAAGTTTGGTTTCCTTTCCTACAGAGGCATGCGATAGAAGGTCCATGGTTTCTGGATCCGGTGCCAGACCTGTTGACTCATCAGTCAGGACGGCTTCATCCGTCTCTCAGGTCCCTGAAGTTGGCAGCATGGTTACTCCACTTTCATCCTTAGTCCGAGACAATGCTCTTTCGCCGGACGTGGTCCACATACTGTCTTCTTCTCATAAACCTTCCACCATCAAACTTTATTCCAGTAAATGGAAAAGGTTTGCCTTCTGGGCTCAAGAACGGGGTATAGATCCTCTCACTGCACCAGTATCGGAGGTTCTGAATTTTCTGGCCTCCCTTTTTCAGTTGGGCTCTTCAGTTTCCACCATTAAGGTTCAGCTAGCGGCGATCTCAAATTTTCATGCTTCATTTGAACCTTCATTGATGTCTCACAAACTTTGTAAGGCTTTCCTTAAAGGGGCTTGGCTCCTTAGGCCTCCTTTATCTCATCCTGTCCCTCCTTGGGATTTGAATATGGTTCTTGCTGCCCTAACTGCCCGTCCTTTCGAACCAGCTGCTACCTGTGATTTAAAATTTCTGTCTTGGAAAAAGGCCTTTTTAGTAGCCATAACGTCTGCTAGGCGAGTTTCAGAACTTCAAGCTCTTTGTTCTGATCCTCCCTATTTGATTTTTCACAAGCATAGAGTTTCATTGAAATTAAACCCTGCATTTATACCAAAAGTGGCCTCCTCTTTCTGCATTCAACAAACAATAGAACTCCCTGTCTTTTTTCCAGAATTCTCTAATAACGCAGAATATACTTTGCATCAATTGGACGTACATAGACAACTGCGTTTTTATTTGAATAGAACTGCTCAAACGCGGAAATCAAATCAATTGTTTGTTTCCTTTGCAGTGAACAAATTGGGTCAACCAGTAACAAAACCTCCATATCTAAATGGATTAAAGATTGTATCATTTTTATTTATTCACAGGCTAACAAAGACCTTCCCTTTCCAGTCAAGGCTCATTCTACCAGGGCAATGGCTACTTTCGTAGCTTTTCACTCCAAGTTATCAATAGATGATATTTGTGCTGCGGCAACCTGGACTTCTCCGCACACTTTCATTTCTCATTACAAATTGGATGTGGTTTCTCGAGGCAGAGCTTCCTTTGGTTCCACAGTTCTCAGGAGTGTGTTCCAATGAGCCACCGGGATGTAGGTGCTAGGGACGCTGTCCCATCTGTTGTGAATGTAGGCGAGATAGGATCCCATTACATCTTTTAGTTATGTACTTACCATAACTTCGGATGTATGGGATCCATCTCTACATTCATAAGTACCCACCCTCCTTCCCCCTTCCATTCGGATTTAGAGGAGCTGTAGTCCCTTTATTCTTGGCGATCTTTCTTGAAGAACTTTAGTTGGTTATAGTGACTACTAGTTTTTCTGTGCTTGCATGGATGTATGAAAGCGAACAAACAAGATCTGGGGAAGCAGGTGTAGTGCATCCTGGGATAGGGAGTAGCCCAGCCAATGAGAGACTTCGTGCTAGTGTATTAGTTGCCGAGTCGGAGCCGATGGATCGGCTCCGAACCCATCTGTTGTGAATGTAGGCGAGATGGATCCCATACATCCGAAGTTATGGTAAGTACATAACTAAAAGTTCTGGTTGTATCACTTAAGGGTAGACTTTATATTTAAATTTCCATTAAGAGCTGGGAGTGTATCAGCTTTTGAAAATAGTTCCCTTCTCACCTCACGGAGCTCAATAAAAGTATCTACATCACGACTGAATTCTTGTACTTGTTTGAACACTAATAATTTAGAAGTATAATGTCCTGAATGAGTAATACTATATTTAGCTGTAGCATTCTTGTTGTCTCTATTTCTGACTGCATTGACTTGTTCGTTTTTCCTATCATATCATGCAGTCTTCTAGTAGTTTTACCCACATAAAAACATGTACAAGCATCACGGACTAAGTAAATTCCATTTTTATTATTATAATTAAAATTCCGGAAATGATGAATTCAAAATTACTATGTTCAAAAAAAATACCTGTCATTGCATTAAATATATTTACAGTCATAGCATTTATTACCCTTACCATGTTTGGCTGCTGTATAATAGCTGTTATCGTGAATAGTTATTGTATGTGTGTGTGTGTGTGTGTGTGTGTGTGTGTGTGTGTGTGTGCATACAGATATATTATATATATATATATAATATGTGTGTGTGTGTGTGTGTGTGTGTATGTATGTATATATATATATATATATATATATATATATATATATGTATATATATATATGTGTATATATATATATATGTATATATATATATATATATATATATATAGATAGATATGCACATATATAATATTTATATATATATATATATATATATATATATATATATATATATATATATATATAAATCAGACACATTGTGTATACATACACACACACACACACACACACACACACACACACACACACACACGCATACACACACACAGATATATATATATAGATAGTTATATACACAGACGCATCTGTATAGCTATACATATATGTTCAAATTGTTTTATCTTGGTGTGGATGGGAGGAGAAATGGAGTAGGCATTATCCTGAAGGAACAGTATGCTAAGAGTGTTTTGGAGGTGAAAAGAGTGTCGGATAGAGTGATGTTTATGAAGCTGGTAATTGATGGTGTAATGATGAATGTTGTTAGTGCATATGCTCTACAAGTTGGGTGTGCGATGGATGAGAAAGAAAAATTTTGGAGCGAGTTGGATGAAGTGGTCATGACTGTACCCAAGGGTGAGAGACTGGTGATTGCAGCAGATTTCAGTGGGCATGTTGGTGAAGGGAACAGAGGGAATGAGGAAGTGATGGGTAGGTATGGTGTTAAGCAAAGGAATACAGAAGGTCAGATGATAGTGGATTTTGTGAAAAGGATGGACATGGCTGTGTTAAATACGTATTTTAAAAAGAGGGAGGAGCATAGGGTGACATACAAGAGTGGAGGAAGATGCACACAGGTGGATTATATCTTATGTAGAAGGGCCAGTCTGAAGGAGATTGGAGACTGTAAAGTGGTGGCAGGGGAAAGTGTAGCTAGGCAGCATAGGATGGTGGTTTGTATGATGACATTGGTGATCAGGAAGAGGAGGATGAGTGTGAGGGCAGGACCAAGGATCAAATGGTGGAAATTGAAAAAATGGTAATTGTGAGGTGATGTTCAGGGAGGCACTGGGTGGCAGTGAAGAGTTACCAAATAGCTGGTTAACTACAGCAGAGGTAGTAAGAGAGATGGCTAGAAAGGTGCTTGGTGTGACATCTGGAAAGAGGAAGGAGGACAAGGAGACCTGGTGGTGGAATGAAGAAGTACAGGAGATTTTACAGAGAAAGAGGTTGGCAAAGAAGAAGTGGGATTGTCAAAGAGATGAAGAAAGTAGACGAGTATAAGGAGATGAGGTGCATGGCAAAGAGAGAGGTGGCAAAGGCTAAGGATAAGGCGTATGATGAGTCGTATAAAATGTTGGACACTAAGGAGGGAGAAAAGGACCTGTACCAATTGGCTAGATAGAGGGACCGAGCTAGTAAAGATGTGCAGCAGGTAAGGGTGATAAAGGATAATGAGGGAAACATACTCACAAGTGAGGAGAGCATGTTGAGCAGATGGAAAGAGTACTTTGAGGAGTTGAATGAAGAGAATGAGAGGGAGAGAAGGTTGGATGATGTGCGGATAGTGAATCATGAAGTGCAGTGGAATAGCAAGGAGAAAGTAAGGATAGCTATGAAGAGAATGAAGAACGGAAAGGCTGTTGGTCCAGATGACATACCTGTGGAAGCATGGAGGTATTTAGATGAAATAGTTTTTAACTAGATTGTTTAATGAAATCTTGGAAAGTGAGAGGATGCCTGAGGAATGGAGAAAAAGTGTTTTGGTACCGATTTTTAAGAATAAGGGTGATGCAGAGCTGTAGTAACTACAGAGGGATTAAATTGATCAGTCACAGCATGAAGTTATGGGAAAGAGTAGTGGAAGCTAGGTTAATCAGCAGTATGGTTTCATGCCAGGAAAGAGCACTACAGATGTGATGTTTGCTTTGAGAGTGTTGATGGAGAAGTACAGAGAATGTCAGAAGGAGTTGCACTGTGTCTTTGTGGATTTAGAGAAAGCATATGACAGGGTGCCTAGAGAGGAGTTGTGGTATTGTATGAAGAAGTCGGGAGTGTCAGAGAAGTATGTAAGAGTGGTACAGGGTATGTATGAGGGTAGTGTGACAGCGGTGAGGTCTGCGGTGGGAGTGACGGATGCGTTTAAGGTGGAGGTGGGATTACATCAAGGTTCAGCTTTGAGCCCTTTCTTATTTGTAATGGTGATGGACAGGTTGACAGATGAGATCAGACAGGAGTCCCCGTGGACTATGATGTTTGCAGATGACATTGTGATGTGTAGTGAGAGTAGGGAACAAGTGGAGGAGACCCTGGAGAGGTGGAGATGTGTGCTAGAGAGAAGAGGAATAAAGGTCAGCAGGACTAAGACAGAAAATATGTGTGTGAATGAGAGGAAGGACAGAAGTATGGTAGGATGCAGGGAGTAGAGGTGGCGAAGTTGGATGAGTTTAAATACTTGGGATCAACAGTTCAGAATAATGGTGACTGTGGAAGAGAGGTGAAGAAGAGAGTGCAGGCAGGATGGAGTGGGTGGAGAAGAGTGTCAGGTGTGATTTGTGACAGACGAGTACCAGTAAGAGTGAAAGGGAAGGTCTACAAGAGGGTAGTGAGACCAGCTATGTTATATGGGTTGGAGACAGTGGCATTGACAAAAAGGCAGGAGTCAGAGCTTGACGTGGGAGAGATGAAGATGTTAAGATTTGCACTGGGTGTGACGAGGATGGACAGGATAAGGAATAAGTATATGAGAGGGTCAGCCCAGGTTGGAAAGTTTGGAGACAAAGCCAGACAGGCAAGATTAAGTTGGTGTGGACATGTGCTGAGTAGGGATGCAGAGTATATTGGGGAAAAAGATGCTAAGGATGAAGCTGCCAGGTAACAGGAAAAGATAAAGGCCTAAGATAAGGTTTATGGATGTGCTGAGAGAGGACATGCAGGTGGTTGGTGTGACAGAGCAGGATGCAGAGGACAGGAAGAAATGGAAACAGTTGATCTGCTGTGGTGACCCCTGACGGGAGCAGCTGAAAAAAGAAGATATGTGTATATGTACATATACATATATACTTATCTGTACACACACACACACACACACACACATATATATATATGTAAAAACACACACACACATGCGCTCGCACACACATATATATTTAAAGTGAGGATCGAAATTGAGAAGTAGATCAGTAGATGTATGTATGCACGTGTTTATATGTATATACATGATATTAGAGAATTGTTATCACAAAGTAAGCATTTTAAATGGTACAGTTTATCCAAGACAGAAGCCCAGGCTCTCGATTATCTTAAAAACAATAATCAAGTTAGGATCATGAAAGCCTACAAAGGCAGCGGAGTTGTAGTAATGGAAGAAAAAGTTTTTGAAAACAAAATTGAATTGTCTTTAAATGGCCATGCTTTTTTATCAAATTATATCTTTCCAAGACATTTATTAGAAAGTTGAATGCATTCATGGCTGATTATTTGAGCTTTTGCAGAACAACAGAATTTGTTAGAGAAAATCATTTTCTTTTAGAGAAGCCTGGTTTGGAGAAACTTTTTCATATCTCCAAAGTACAAAAAATCATATTGGTCCACCTTTTAGGCTTATTGTTTCTTGTAGGAACACGAAGACAGAGGACATTTGTTAATCCTTAGATGTTGTTTTAAATCCCATTGTGCAGTCTACTAAATTTTACTTGCATGATTCTTGGTTATTCTTTAAAGATTTATTTAAATACCAGATTTCACCATTTGATAATTTTATGGTGACTCTTGACATAGTCTTTGTACACTGGTAGTCCTTGCTTAGAAGGACTAGCGTACGCTTTCATAGACAGGCACAAAATTGATACAATCTGTGACCTTATAGAAGTTCTAGAATTTTTTTTTTTCTTTCAATGGAAAAATATATGACGAACAAAGAGGCATGGCTGTGGGGTCAAAAATGACTCCTGCCTAAGGTAGTTTAGTGTTAAGTGCTTGGGAAGCAGACAGTCTTGTCAAGATTAAAGAGTTTGAAATGACAAGGTTATACAAAAGACACATTGATGACATTTTTTTCACTTAGCAGGGTACTATGGCCAAATTGAATCTGTTATTAAAGGAACTTTTAGACAGTTATCAACTTTTTGAAATTTTCTATATTTCAAGATTGGAACCAGACTGCAATTTTTGGACTTTGTCATTAGTTTTGATAAAGATCACTCATTTTTTTCAGTCCAATATTTATCGCAAGGACACTTTTAAGAACAAGTTCATGGAGTTCACCAGTCAACATCCTTTTTTCATGAAGGCTAATGTTGTGAAAGGACAGTTAATTTGTCTGTTCAGAATTATTAGTGAAGACACGGTGTTTGATAAAGAATGTCAGTTTCTGAAAAAAAAATTGTTTTTAGACCGGAAATATCCTGATAATTTACTGGATAGATTAATTACTGAAATTAGCGAGCAAAGACAGATTCGATTTCTGCCCATACTCAAGACTGGTTTTGAAGATGTCAGAAGGAAATACGATAGTCACGATTTTAAACTTAGCTTTCCTCTTCCCATCTGTTTAGGTATGTACCATATTAGAAATATTTTGACTAAAATTTGGTGCATTATACAAGGTAATCGAGAATCATCTCAAATGTTAGGCATGGGTTATTGTTTTTGTTATAAAAAGACAAAGACTTTAAAAATCAATTTTTGAACATAATGATTAGTCCTTATTTTTACATTCTAAGTTTTATCCTTCAAGCAGGAAATTTGTTTGCGTGGTAGTTGTGTTGGATGTAAACACGTTCATCATTGTACTAGTTTTGTTTTTAAACATTGTAGCTACACTGTCAAAATTACTGATTACTTTAATTGTAATACAAACACTATAGTTTATTTGGGATTCTGTGATTTTAATCAAGTTTTTACATTGGCAAGACCTATAGAAAATTATCAGATAGGATTAAAAAACACTGCTTTGCCATTAAACATGGTGATTCGAAAAACAATTTAGCCAAGTACAGTATTTATTATTGTGGTTTTAAATGTTTTACATTTTTTGTTTTAGGATGTGTGAAAAATGTTATATGTGATGTTGACACTTTTCTTGAACTACATGAATTCAGGTTTCAGCTGTTATTGAATGCTGAAAGATGAGGTAAGGGTGCTTGAGGCTACTTTATAAAGATTGTTAGAGTGGTTAGTTTGGGGAAAAGAAGGAATAGTGCTGTAAATGTATGGTGATAGTTGGGTGAAATCATGGTGGAATGTTGCCGTGGTATGTTAAGAGATTATAAACAAATGTAATCCATCTGTTGTGGAGTAGATCCTTTTTATATGCTTTCCCAACCCATTGGAGTGGTTGATTCTTCCCGGGACTAGCAATTAAGAAGAGGAGAAAACCTTTTTGTTCAAAGAAATCCACTTATGTATTCCTCTAGGTATTTTGTAGGTGGACAACTAATTAGAAAAGAATGTACACATTCTTAAATAATATAATAAAACAAGTAACAGTTCTTCTTACAGCTTCAAATGATCTGGTTTATTCAAATTAATGACCACTACTGACTATCAGACTTCATCAAACACAGTGTTGGCAAGGTTAACTATGTACAGAAGGAAGTGTAGTGTGAAAAGTGGGGAGTTGTGATAGTTCTGGTGATAGTGTTGTGCTAAAGAGAGGTGAAAGATGAGTGAAGAAAAATGTACATTAGATTTGTAATTAGTGTGAGTTTAATTTTAAATCGGTAATGGCATTGTGCTTGTGTACAGTAGGATATAATATAGGAAATTATGTATTTAGTGGAAGTTTAGTAATAAGTGTTATAGGAGGCAGAGGAGAATTGTTTTCAACTAGTAAGTTAATTACAGACTAAGTTTTGGGCAAGTAGCGTGAATGACAGGTATGCCTTTAAGGAAGGAGTGGTAAATGTATGGAGGAGTAATTACAAAAGTGATGATACAGAAGGTGGCTGTGGAATTGACGTGGGGAGGGGAGCAAAGCGAACACTGCTCCCAATTAATCAGTGGCTGAGGATATGAGGTCATTATTCAGGTTTCATGCTTGTTACAGTATGTATGTGTACGTATTTTGAAGAAAATATATGCATTTGCGCATGGAAGTTAGAGTAGGGTAGGAGAGACAAAAAAAGGCGTAACATGACCGGCAAGAGTGGTTGTTGTTGTTGTTGTTTCTTTCAGCTTTTTCCCGGTTAGGGGTCGCCACAGCGGAACTCCGGTCCGCTAATGATTGGCAGTTGATTTTTACGTACTGAGTTGCCAGCCCTGATGCACAACCTTCAGCGATGGTACGCCCATTCACGCATGTCTCCACGCAGAAGACACTCTAGCTGAGAATCGAATCAGACAGCGTCTTACTCTGAGGCGACAACGCTACCGCAGCACCACCACCGCGGATAAGATGTGAAAATGACAAGCCATAACAAAGAGAGGTGTGAGGAAGTGGCATTTGGGATAGAACTCTAGAATGAACAGAGAATGTTGGAAGGGGCTATACAGCCTAAGACTACATAGTAGTAGAAGAATGACTCCGAAGGTAGAAAAGAGTAAAAGGAAGGCAACTCGAAGTACATGTGGAACAGGACTGGAGCGAAAGGTCACAGAAGTGGGCAAGAGTAGGAAAAAAGGAGATGTGGAGCTGAAGTCATGAAGTTATGGTGGCGTTTAACAATACCAAAAGTCTAAGAAGATAGCTGAGCTAGAAGTACAAAAGGGCAGGTTGTGTCCGATTTGTGTTTGGAAGTAACAGACGTGGCCCATTGATAGGGTGGGACCTGGTGATACTGGGGTACACTGTATTCAGGAAAGGAGGTGTAGACCAGGATTGAAGTTGTGGGTGAGAGAAGATGAAAAGTAATGGCATGAAGTTTGCAGGAAGGACACCAGGAAGCTGAAATGCAGGTCAAGCAGCCAGTGTTAAGTTTCTTGACACTGTTGGGGCAGGGGTGGCAGTGGGAGAAAAATGTTTGAGTGAAATACTAAATAAAAGGAGTCTATTTAAGGTACTAGGTAGAGACTGTGGAGAAATCGTATTTCCCCTTAGCAGTGTGCACAGTAGGAATAAAATTACATGCGACATACAGATGTATTGAGCACTGTGACAATGGCTGGATATAAAAATATTCACTTGGATTTTTCTCTGTGTAAATATGGAATGTTGGAAATCATCTGGGAGATGCTGTCTCTCAGAAGTGGCTAATATCAAATGACTGGATGTGTATGTACCACTCAGCCTGCCTGTAGTGGTTAGTAGGCTGGGACGAGAAGTAGAGAAAATACTGCCAAGGTTACATATCTGATAAGAGGGGGCAGTGAAAGAAAAAGTAAAAATTAAGGAGAGTACGATCTGCCTATCCTTGATGCAGCCTGGTGTATTAGAAACAGCCTTAGGATGAATATCAGGAAAAATCAGGTGGATGGTAGTTGTATGGCCAACACTAGTAAGATTGAATGAGGCAAATGTAATTACCACAGAAAAGTTGCTGATAATATAGTTAAGGCAGACAGATGATGCAGGGGAAATTATAAAAACATGTTGGTAATCATCACACACTGTAAGTAGATAAGATATCTAATAAACAAACGCATTATGGTATTTAAATGAAATATGCTAAAGCATGTTTCCTTAATAAGCCTAAGTCATGGACCATTTACGTTTCTATTAGACAAATGACTCAGTTAGTTGCACTTAAGTATTTAGTAATGCAGACATAAAAATATGAGGTCAAAACTGCACAGAATTCATTACTCAGAGTTCAGTAGATGCATGTTTAAAATAGTATATGAAATCCAACGCTAACTGTATGTTTACAATTGTACATTAATTCATGCACAAAAGCTAATTCAAAGGAATTAATTAAAGGATAAAAAGGCTCAATCAGTTGTAGTAGTAATGTAAATTAAGCTATTAAATGTAGTGCCTCCTTAAAATTAACTGCAGTAGCAAAGAAATCCAAAGGTAGTAATTAATAGAATGTTTACACTCGGCAGAGCTAATAGTAAAATCATTCCTTGGTTTGCTGAGTATGGTTACAATCTAACACCTATTCAATTCCATTGGGAAAGTGCACTAGACATTTAAACAATAGTTGCAGTGAATATTAAGTAAATATTAACTAATGTAACTAGTATTGTAGGATAAGAGTCTAGCCCATGTCTAAAAGCATGGCATGGCGATCATACTATATGCCAAAGAAATACGTTAAACAGGTGCAACATCCACCGTGTTACTGTACAATATCACATCTCAGAGGTAATATTGCAGTAACGTGAGCCAGTAGCCATCAGCACAGACATTTTAGCAGAAAAGGAGATAGTCAGACTAGTAGCATATCACAAAATACATAGCCCTAGGCTTTAACAGATAAAACATCTGTGCCTTTTAAGATGATACAGTAAGTATAGCAGAGTAACAGTGTAAAAAAAGAAAGCAAAATGCTCAGATACAGAGGTATGCTAAGGGACCTAGTTCAGAGAGGAGAGATAAAAAATGGCGCTCCCTCTTACAGGCAGATCTTGTAGGCCATAAAGGATCATGGGAAGTAGTTGGGGCTAGCTGCAGCATTATTTCTGACATACTTGCAAGAGGATAGCATGCCCTCACCATCAATCAGTGGAGAATGGAGTTCTACAAAATGGAAGGTAATGTTCCAATGTTAGATGTTAACCAAATCAAAAGAAGAAAAAAACAGAACTGCTCAGTACAAACATGGGTAATGTAAATAGGATATTGGTTAACAGTGTTGCAAGCAAAGCTATAAAGGAATATCTCAAGATTAGTGTAGGGAGTTTGGGGAGGATAATAATTTTATTTGTATAATTATGTTTCTTTTTAGAGCAGATTCTTGGTTCAAACTAGCGAGTGAGTCTTCCTGATTAGGAGGTATAAACTATGTGGTGGACTACACAGTAAAATACTAAATAAAATAAGTTTGTTTTAGATACTAAGTATGGGCTGTGGAGAAAGTGTGTTTTTCCTTAGCTGTGTGCACCACTGTGCCACTTCAACTTAATGGCTGTGATAAACTACATACACACACACACACACACACACACACACACACACACACACACACACACACACACACACACACACACACACACTTCTTAGTGCTATGCTCCTGGACTTTGACTAAACTTATCAAGGGTACCAGAACATGTCAGAGATTTGGGATGCATAGCTAGGCTTAAAAAAGGCCCTTGTGGTTGTTAGCCTAGTAAACAACTATGAACTTAAGAGCTAGGGCCTATGTTTCCAAAAAGTTTTCTTATTGATATAGCAGTTTATCTGAGTCCTGGTTCAGGAATTTGCGGTGAATCCTCTCCTCTCCTTTCTTCCCACCCATTTCTCTGATTAAAAGATGCACCATGTTAACTTTATCTGTGAAGCCTTTCTCTCCAAGGGTCATCAGTAAAAAATGGATCTCCCCAGTCAGATCTTCCTAGTCAGCAAATGAAGATGAGTAAAAGTTAGAATTTTTGAGGGTGCATGAGAGCTAGTCCTTGCAAGCAGTAGGTGTAAGGCAGTCTGTCATAGATGGTACACTAGTGCATGATAATATGTGCACAACACATGGTCAATTTAGTGGATCATCAGCTGGCCTCTCATCTTGTCTTTGGGATGTGAAATTAAATTCCAGACTTCAGTGAAACCTCCAGTATTAGCGGAGGACATGGAAGCTTCACACAGGGGACACCCCTGCCAGGATCCGAAGGAATGTGACTTACTTAATTGCCATGCACTACTGTGCCATCCAAAGGTAGGTGTTCTGTGCTGATGACTGACCAGCTTTAATAAAAATGACAGAGGTGGCACAAGTCTATTTCTTAACTAAAGATGCAATGATATTGCCAAAGGCAGATATAGTAAATGAGATGCAGTGTGTGAGAGTTAGGTTTGTGTGGAGGTACAGAGTGCTAAGGATAGAAAGTGGAATTTTCAATGGCTAGTGAAGCAAGCTGTAGACATTTTTGGGGATATGTGGTAGTGGTCATTGTGACACAAGGAAGAAATGAAAAAGTTGACCAGAATGGGAAGGTGGGGAAAGAGGTGAGGGTATAGTGAATTTTACACAGAGGGTGTTGGTAGGAGTCGAGAAGATGTGGGCAGTTAAGATATCTGTGAATAAATTGGGTAAAGAGCAGTTGTGGAACAGTTGTAGGGTGTTGTGTAGAGAAAATACATTGATGATGCAAGGGACTGAAAATGGAAATGGATTAGATATTAAGAGATGTGCTAGAAGGGGAAATTGAGCAAAGCTGATGACCTTTCAAGGGATGTTGTAACAGTTTTCTAGGCATGGTGGAGTAAATCTTGTATAAATTAAGAAAGTGGTGACATGAGTGTTTTGGGAGGGGTGTGAAAACAGATGACAGAGTTTGAAATGGGAAGTATAATCCAAAAGACAGGTAGTGGGGATGATCTATTGTGACCTAATGACAGTTGGGGAAAGGTATGGTTAAAGAAGATTAGAGGAACTTGGATTAAAGAGGGAGAGTGGAGTGGGGAAGGAATGTGGCAGTGTTTTCTAGAAGGTCCCCTTCTTTTTGACATGTAAATATTATTGCATTAGGTAAAACACTATGCTGGTGTATTTTTAGGGAGACATGACAGGTGTCAGATGTATGGAGAGGAAAGTGTCGAGAATTTCATATGTGGATGGATGCATGAATTGTGGAAGATGATTGTGGAAATTTGGAGGCAAATCTGTGCAAAAATGTGAGTGAAATAGTGATGAAAAGCCACTAAACTTGGTATGTTATTCATGATGTATTGGGTGGAGGGATTGAGGCAACAAAAAACGGGAAGTCTGAAGCTGTAATGTAGTGAAGGAATGTGACATTTAATGAAGTACTGAATGAGATGAAGCTAGACGGTTGTGACAAATACATGGTGACGTGAAGAGAGACACTTTATGTATTTAAGGAAAATAATGTATATGATTAGGATGAGTTACAGAATTATTGAAGAAAATAATAAAGTAATCAAATAAAGGACAATTAAAAAAATATGGAGGGAGAGAGAGGGAAGCAAGTTGCTTCCAATAGTTAAGGCCAAGTCCTCAGCCTCACATATTGCTGCCCTTCACAGTACTCTGTTAAAATGAAATTAGAATACAAGAAGTGTGATAGGAGGAGGCAGAGAAGGAGACAGGAAATGCAAGTCAGCAGATAATATAAGAGCAGGGTGATACAGGGGAATTTTAGAACTAAAGAGCAAGTCTGAGAAGCAAATAAATGTAGAACAAAGAACTAAAATAGAAAATGTAAAATACATGCTGTTACTGGTTATGCTGTATTTGCAGGGATTTCACTTGCATGAGCTATATTTGAGCAGTAAAAATTGCTTGTGCTTAATAACATTTTTGTGCCCGTGACAGAGACAAACATTTGCTGAAGCTGTCAGTATGTTAATTTATGCAAATTACTCTAAAAGCTTAGGTTTTCCAACAGTAAATTCCAAATGGCTGAACTTTTCATATATTTTTGCAAAGCGATGAAGGTTTCTATGGGGGGTGGGGGGTGGGGGGTAGGGGTGGAAGCTTGCCTTCCTTTCAAAAGCATTATTTTTAAAATGTGTTTATTCTAGTTGTTGTAGATGAGCTTAAGTGTAATGCAAAGAGAAAGGCACTTTATTAAAGAAAGTGTACAGATGGCAAGTTTCATGCAGTAAAGCAGAGAAAGTTTGATCTGGTGTGGAATGGACCATTTTGATTAAGCAGTACAGCACAATTTAGGCAATAAAACATTCTCAGACTGCTTTGTTCTTCCCTTCCCATCATGCCTCACACAACAGTGCTTCTTTGCTGAGTGAAAAACTTGGCCACAAAAGTTATTTGACAAATCCACGTAACTTGCAATTTTTTACTTTAATACAAAAATGAGCACTTGAGTCATTAATTACAAGACTTTATCGGTTCTCTTAAAGTCTTGTAATTAATAAAGAAAGCTCTTAACTCTATAAAAATAAATTATTGCAAGTTGCAGGTTGTGTTGGTTTATTGGTTAATCAGTTTGCTTCTACTACACAATTACTTACTGATTTTTTTTTCATTTACAAAAGTTAATTGCTCAGAATTTAATTTTTTTTTGTTTTTGTTTTTTGGCTGCCTTCATCCTAGAATTCATGTTTCAGATTGAGTAAGTCATATTTTGTGTCCATTTACTGTGGACATTGCACTAAGATGGCTTAAAGAACCAAAGCCTATGTTCTCTGGGGTGTGTCTGTAGTAGGGCTGTTTTGCCCTATAAGCAAACTCCTTCACTTCTCTGCTTAGGAGAGTGATGTAGTATGTTGCTTCTTCTGCACCAGTTTTATCCATGCTACTTAAATATTGTGGCTTGAAAAATTACTGCATTAGCTTGCTGAAGAAATGTCCCTTTTTTCAAACACCAAAGCTTCACTGTTGGTTGACATGGCCTACTGGGTGCCCATGAAAAAGCATAAAGCAGTTGTGCTTCAGCAGGAGTAGCCCCCAGATTCCACTTTATTAGCTTTGGAAGTGTCCTGTATGCCCGCACCTCTGAAATTTAAAGCAGTGCAGCAAACACTGCAGGATTATGATAAGCTCCTGTCCATTCTGATAGATGAGGCTTCAAAGCTAAAAATAATGCAATAGTGACCTCTAACTTTTGTAGGGCCTCCCTGCCCCAGGCTTTTTCTCCACTAACGCTGACCAAGTATAAAGAACTAGCAGAAGTAGTTGTAAGGACTTTGGGCAGAATATCTGCTGCCCCCTCTCCTTGTTCCATGAATGTAAGGAGAGCTTACTGGAAGGCTAGAGTGTTCTGGGGTTATCATCTTTTGTTTTTGTAAGGTTACTTTTTCAGTATTTAAAAGTGATCTTGCTTCAGGGGTCTTTTCTGTAAGTGAGTAAACACTTTGGTATACCCTTTTGCCCAATGATGTGGCTTCTTTTAAGATGTTTAGCATGTATAATTTCACACAAGGGCATTTTTGTGCCAGGGTAAGGGACAGCTACACTTCTAGAATTTATTTTGCAGTTTGAATCTCTTCCAAAAGTTTATTGGATAATTCCCACATTCATTGCCTTTTTGCCTAAAAACATTTTAGATTTTCTGTGGTCACCACTGTGTAAATGAAGACCATTAGCATGATCTACTTTTTATGAGCATGAAATATGAAATTGATTGCTGTTATATATGCAATGGCACATCAACCCTGTAACTACATAATATTGAAGAGAAAAGTTCAGTGCCTTCATTGGTACTTGGCTCTTTATTAGCAGTTAAAAATGCTTTTTTGTAGATTGATTAGACTGTGGGCTGGATTGATGAACTCTGGTAAAGGTAGAAGGCAAAGGATCCAGATCCACGGTTAAATACAGACATGGCTCCTCTTTAGAGTCCACTGTGCCAGTGGTGGTCTCTGTTCTTTATCATGGGGTGGACATCACTGAGAGGTTATCTTCTTGCATCTTGAGAGCAGGCTTGGGATCAAATAGTGGGACATCTGTAGTACCCATTTTTAAAGAATGATAGGACATGACATCATCCTCCACTGGACTCTGCAGAACACCCTAATGCCTTTCAGGTGGATGAGGTATGGGCCTCAGGATCTGTGGTTATGGTTCTGATTTTCAACTTTGATCTAGCTGGTGAACTCCCTTTTGTCTCCTCTAAAAAGGCTTTTCATTTGTCTAAGGGAGTAAGAAGTCTTTATAGGCCCTTCCATTTCTACTTTGAAATTTCACAGTCTTTTCATATTTTGGTGAATGGATTGCTATGTGCTTCTACTTGCTTAGCTGAGTGCAGAGTTGGTACCAGACCTTTGATAATCTTTCAGCCTTCTTTTGCTACATCTAGTTTGTTGTTGTCAGTTGGACTTTCAACCATTGCAGTGTGTACAACATGCACAGATCAGGCTATTCATCCTTCTCCTTTGTGGTAAGTGAAGGGGGTGCAACAGTTGGTGATGGAGGTGGCCTGCTTTTCCTCCCTCTGACAGAGTGTAAAGTGATGAAGGTCCCTTTGCTATCAAATGAATAGACAGTGAGGCCTCCTCTTCCAGCTGTACTCTTGATGACCTTGCTTTTTGGCAAAGTGTCCAAGCTCATGAAATCCACTTAGTAGTGGCCATCTGTCACTTCTTCCTCTCAAGTGTTGCAATACCTTTATCTTGGGAAGAAGATTAAAAAGATCTGGATTATCCATATTTCCTTTGATAATTATGTTAGGGAAGCAGCATGGAAGTTCCTGGATTGGGATCTCTCGGCACCTGATTTGTGTGTATGGTATGTAGGTGTGTGGGTGGGTGTATTCAATGCTTATTTAGGTAAGCATACCATGCCCAGTTGCCCTTATAAAGCACATTCTACTTAAATGACTTGCGTAGAGTGAGAGAGGATGCTGATGGTGATGGAAGTAATGGAAGCCAAGACTGTTGGATGAAGTTCATTAGCAGATCATAGCTTCAACCTGTCAATCCATTTAAGAAATTAAACCAGCAGAAAGTAAAACGATGTGCCAACTGCCAAATGTGTAAATCCCAGCATAGGCATTGTTGCAACATGATGGACAAGTGGGTCCCTAGAGGGAGGGAGCAGTGGATGGAGTAGGATGCATCTGAAATGGATTTGCCACAGGGTGATGTTTTGGAGCCTGCTGTAGGTGACTCGCATGAAAGTGCAGTTGAAGTTGCATGGCAAGGAATGGTGCAGGAAATGCTGTCAACTCCGACACAGGTGATGTTTTAGTGTAATGGGACAATGGGTCCCCATATGGAGGAGCAGTAGACGTAGTATACATTTGAAGAATATGCCGCAAGAAGATTTTTTGGAATTTTCTGTAGAAGAGTCTCAAGAAACGGAGACACTCTCAGTCCAGAAGAAAATTATCTAAGGTAAGAACTTCTTGATTTAATAGAGATGGACAGACCTAGTAAAATAGATGAAAGAAATAGATTGCAGAAAGTAAATAAATAAGACCTAAAATGTTAGAAAAATGGTCAAACAGAGCAATTCATGTGATATAACACAAATATAATGTAGTACTGTGTAGCTAAATTAATAAATGATATAGTGTTGCCACTAAAATGTAGAGTAACAAAGGAAAGGAAGGAAAGACGTAGAACGTCATCATAGAAGCATCTAATAGAGAACACTATAAAGCAGTTAATGAGAAAAATATTACTGTGAGAAGGAAACGGATCATAACTGTATTAACAAGAAGGAAACAGATCATCAGATTGATTTATTAAAAGCAACACACAGTAAAAACACAGACCAGGACTGATCATACACTATGTTTTTGCTCTTGTTCCCATCCTACCTAATCCTTCTAATACCACTTCTTACTCTCCTAGAACTAAATATTTCATCACTGCCTCCTATAGTTCCACAGCTCTATTAAACTATTCGACCAACTACTTAACAGTTGCCCTATGCTGCTACTTTTGTAAAAAAAAAAATAATAAAGTGTTTTGTATTGCTGTTTAATGAACTATACTGATCATTGTTAACCTTTTCTTACCCGATTTACTTTGCATTCCTATGAGATAATCTGTAATGTATATGTGCAATGTGTACTATGTATTTGTATTTTTCTGGAGCTTTCCTCCCCAGGACTCCATTGAAAATAGGCTCCTTGTGGCCCAATGGACTATCTTGGCAAGCAAACTGCAAGTAAATAAAAAAATAATATTTCCAATAAGTTTAAAATGTTAACACAAGCAGAAAAACCTAGAAGGTATGCAGATATAAAGGAAAAGTGCAAAATAAGCAGTTAATTGATGATCCAAAATGGTTTTATAGAGAACTGGGAAACAAAACAAAATGAATAGAAACACCATCAAAAAATATTTTTGAAGATCCTGTTGAATAAGATGCTGAATGGATAGAAGAATTACAAGAAATAGCAAGGAGTGCTAATGCAGATGATATGAAGTGGGATGAAATAACATCCAAAAAGTTTCAGACAAAATTAAGGGAAGCTCCTGAATGGAAACTCTGGCTTAACGGTATTACCATCTTTTATTCAAAGATTAGTCCTGAGTAAGAATTACTTATGCACATCCCTAAGCGACACTACAGGAAAGCCAGTACTCTTCAAGAGTGAACCCGCAAGCCATCCTAAGAACTGTAGACCAATAACTTGCCTTACGATAGTTATAGAAATTCTATACTGAAATTGATGCAGACAGAGTTTGTAGTCATTTAAAAAAAAAATATATGGCAGTAGAACAAAAAGGTAATACAATAAAGTCATACCGAATAAAGGATTGTTTGTTGCTAAACAAAGCCAAGGGGAAGAATCCAAGTATGATATGGATAGATTATTAAAAAAAAAAACATTTAACAGCATCCCACATTAATGGATAATGGAATGTCTATAGATGTACAAGATGCACTATATGTTGATAATATGCACTGCTTTGACTGTGAAACAGTGGCAAACCACAGTGCAGTTATGTTATAGCAAAAGGCAAGTTACTATTCGAGGGATAAAAATTCAAAGGGGGATATTCCAGGGTGATTCTTTGTCACTACTGCTGCTGTTTATACAGCCTAATGGGTTTAAGGGCAATATAATTTAATAGATTATAGTATGGCTGCAGTTTAACTCCTAGAAACTGATTTTGTTTAAAGATATCTGTTCTTTTTGTGGATGGTTTAAAATTATATAGATCATCGGGTGAGCTAAAATCATTACTACAAATAGTTAAAACATTCTCAGATGATATAAGAATGATCATCATCATCATCAGTCATCCCTCTGCACAAAGGTGGGCCATCTACAGACTCGAACCTACAGACCTATACTTCTCACTAGTCTTTTATGTAAAGCCATGGAAAGAAATATCATGGAGATGATCAATAGCGATATAGTAAACCTTCAGACACTGGACCCAACCCAGTTTGGTTTAGTCAAGGCCAGATCATGCCTACTCAACATGGTGGACTTATTTGAGAAGGTCACCAAAGCAATGGATGAGGGCAAAATCGTTCACATTGCCTACCTTGACCTGGCCAAGGCATTTGAACAATACACCACTCAGGCATTGTTGACACTCAGTAGGTTAGGTACAAACCTGTATGTCACCTGGTGGATAACCGAACGGCTCACAGACAAGACCCAGGAAGTTAGAACTGGTGAGTCCACCCATACAAAGTGGTCAGTCACAAGTGGAGTCCCTCAGGGATCAGTCCTTTGACCGCTCCTTTTTGGCATTTACTTCTTAGAAGTCAAGGCCAATGTCAGTGGTCTTTGGCTGACTAAATTTGCAGATGATTGCAAATTAGGAGCTGTCAGTGAATCTCACACTGATACAAATGTTCTCCAGGAGGGCTGACACAGACAAACAGCTGGTGTCAGAGCCATGGACTAAAACTCTATGCCAATAAATGCATATTAGTAGCCTTTGGGAAGTCATCTATCCCTGGTAACTGTCATTTCGACAACACACACCTTAGAGTTGACCCAGTAGTCAGGGACTTAGGGACACACATAGGTAGTAATCTATCCTTTGATCATCACAGGTCTACAGTGGTGAGGAAATCATTCTGTGTTGCACAACTTATAAACAAAGGTATGGCATCTAAGTCCAAGGAAGTCATTGTTCCACTGTATTCGGTGTTCATCAGACCTGTCATTGAGCACAGTGCCCCCTTTGGTATCTACCTAACCATACATATCCAACAACTGGAACGTCCACAGAGGTTCCTTATTAAAAGAATACAAGGCATAAGTAATATGCTCTATGCAGATCACCTCGAGGCCTATCCCTATATTCTGTCTCCTACAGGCTTTTGAGGGGAGATCTATGCCTGGCATACAGGGCATTGTCAGACCCCATTGTGGGTCTCCTGCATATCCACAAAACAAACAGTACCAGAATTACCTGTTCTAAAGACTTAAACCTTCCTGTGATACAAATAGGACCTGCTGGAGAGATAGGTATGTATCCCAGAGACTATCCGGTCTATGGAACAGGCTCCCCCATCCATGTGAATCAAGAGTTCCTCCCTAACCCAGTTCAAATACAACTTGGACAATTGGATGGGAAACCGGAATTTCATCTTTGGTTTGTCACTTATGTCTCTAATGCAAACAGGTAACCTGTAAATGGTTCATCTCCCAGGCCCATCCTTACACTTATCAAAGGTATCACAACTTGTCAGAGATTTGGGATGCATGGCTAGGCTTAAATAGATTCTTGTGGTTGTTAGCCTAGTAAACACCTATGAACCTATATTTGGTCTTTATAAATGTGCAAAAGCAATATTTAAAAAGAAATCTGTAGCACCAAGAAAATATCAGCCTGGGAAAGGATGAGGCTAGTTTTTTTTTTCTTGCTTGGTCTGTAAGGTATTGTTTTGCCCTGTAAAGGGAGCCTAGTTTCTGATGGGTCTTTCTAATTGCTTGAAGAATATGTTGATCAAATTTATGATTGTCATCTATTACAGTGCTCAGTAGTGAGTCAAGTATGAACTGCAGGGTGCTGAGAGAATCTTTATTGGTGAACATCAAAAACTGAAACAATACTAATTTCATGAACTGTAATCCTACCATGAATTAGGAATGGGGTCTCTTCCCATCACGTTATTAAAAACCCAAAGCAGTTGGAGAAATTACAACAGAGAATCTATTTCCAGAAGGCTTTTGCCATAATCCTACCTGCCCGGGAATAATCTTCATTCCTATGTATAAAGGATTGCTTGTTCAGAGTGGTTTGGCACATTCTCATAAAGTTGTTTGGGATGTTTACTTCTAAGATATCTTTATGATGTCACCTGAGATTAAAGGCAGAAGCACAGCCACATTTGAATGTTAATGAAAAAGAAATGGATTCTGCTAAGGATCAAAAGGTTCTCCCCAAGTCCCACTTGTAAAAATATTTACATGGGTATTGGCTTACTACCAGAAATTTAAACATCGTTAATCTCTGATATCTATACTCAGATATATTCTTAACATGTATGGCTCTGTTTTCTTCTTTGGTACTATTTCTTTCTCCTTGGAACTGTAGTAGTATTGGGAGCTTTTCTCCCCAGGACTACCTATGCTCAATTGTAGTGTATTTTTAATGTATTTTTAACATGTATTGTACCATGTTTCCTTATATGAGACTATTTTATCTCCTTTAACTGTATTAATGTTTGGAGCGTTTCTCCCCGGGCCTCCGCTGAAAATGGACCTGTGTCCACCGGTAAACAACTGTAAAATAAAATAAAATAAAAAATAATGTGTTATTTTATACCACAGTATTTTAAAAAGTTGACTTTCCCTTGTGCAGAAATATTTTTAGGCCTAATAGCTTTTCTTTTTGCTAACCTGAACAGAACAGAAAACTTCAGCTGTTGTACAGGAATTGTTTGGAACGTTTTCAGCATAACCATTTTAAACTGCATTTTTGACTTTATGCTTTTAGTTTTCTTTAAAAATTTGAGGACAAGATGCTTGACTATTCGTTGTTGCAGTGTGCACTAAAAAAGCTTATAAAACGTAAGACAAAAGAAACAGAGTGGCATCGTGTTGGATGTTTTAAGTATGCTGGCATATGTTAGAAGAAGCATGATTCTTTTTTATATCATTTAAAATTGCAGAAAACATCACTTTTTAGACTAAATACGTTTCCTTCTGTGACCATGCCAGTTCTTTACAAATGTGATTCTTGATGTTTTGAGTTTGTCAACAGTAACATATTGTGTGTATGTATGTTGTGAACTGAACAAGAATGGTCTGAGCGGCTTAATGGCAGTATTTTCCTACAGTGGTGCCAACACATGTAGGATTATTTATCTGAAACAACCTAAAATTTGCCTAAAGTTATCAAAAACATGAAGTAATGACACTCATTTACAGAATGCACTTGGTTAATTTTAGGTACAAAGATATGACCACAACATCTTCATGCAGTGTGGATAAACATGTTTATACTGGAGAAATGGCGGGTATAGTCCCACTGTTGAAAAAGAATAGGAGAAATTAAACTAAATCAGAAAAGGAAAATTTTAAGTCAGTATAGGCTCATTCTAAACCTGTACTGATTTTCCAACAGATCATAAAACTATTCTTTACAGCACTCTAATATAACAGAGCTTAGATGCCTGGTAAGTTTTAATGGGCCATATATCCGTTTGTTGTCTTAAAGTATGATGTTGTATCTCTAGAAAGATTTTAATGTTTTCTGATAAATATTAGCAGGTCACTGTCTCCAAGTATTCAGTTATACATTGGATTGATGTGCTTTTAAGTGTAATTAAACCATTGTCTGTTTAAATTTTGCAGTGCCAGTCTTTAATTCTCTGTAATAGTGTCTTTCACCGTTTGTCTGAACAATTTAACTTCTTGAAATCATGCTGCTAGATTTTGTTCTGATGCTACAATACTGTAATATATTATACAGATAATGAGCCTGCTTTCAGTTCTGAATCTAATGACATTTGACTGGTGTTCACATTCTAATGAATAAAATAATACATCAGATATGCTGTGAAAACATATTGTAGATATAATTCTAATAGCCAAAAGATGGGGTATTTGTTCATTTAATTCACAGAATACCACAAAACAGTTTATCTGGTATTGTAGTGCTATGGTTGCAGTAATTATTATTACTGGCAGCACAGAGCTTAGCACAGCTGAGCACACAGAACTTTCCTAGGCTGCTAACCCTTCCTATCCTGTGACATAAAGCACTGTTCCCTTCTGCCATTCCAGTTATTTCCTACAGTGAAAGAGTTGTGGTGCATTAAATGTCCATAGACATTTTTGGGTTGTGCTAGTGGGTCTCTTTCCAGCTTCTTTAGCTGCCATCTTCAGCTAAATAAGATGCTTTCCCCCATATTGTATTTTTTATTTTTCCTTTGTTGTCATGGTAGTTTGTGAGGTGTGACTCCATTGTTGCAGTCATAGTTTTTGACAATAAAATATTCCACCACTGGACAAGCATTCTTGCTGTCTTTCTTAACATTCTTAAATGTCACTCTTGCCAAGAATTGGAAAATTTGTTTTAATCAGTTGTAAAAGTAAGTAATGATGTTGCAAGGTCTTGGAGAATATTTTCACTCTTGCCAAGAATTGGAAAATTTGTTTTAATCAGTTGTAAAAGTAAGTAATGATGTTGCAAGGTCTTGGAGAATATTTTTTTTTTGCCGTAGAGACTGAGTCCAACTGTATTCAGCAGGCTTTTCTACAATTCCTCCTCAGCCTTGTGGGAAAGTAGAGAGTGCCAGTGCCTGAGGGAAAGTAGAGAGTGCCAGTGCCTGAGAAGTGCCATAGATATTTGCAGTTGTCTTTAGGAAAAAAAACACAACTTTTTTTAGGTAACAAAACCAGTGAGCAAGAGTAAGTAACTATCCTTAAGTTGTAATAAATGACTATAGATGCCTGCCTGCATGTTGTTTGTAGACCCTTTTGCAATCAGTTTTAACCTGCTTTAGCCTGGTCTCTTGTTATGAAATGGATGCTGGATTCTTCATAGATCAAGTATGATCTTTGAACTACAGCCATGGAATGTCTGTCAAGTAAAATTTTTAGTACAGCTTTGATACCTAATTTTACAGCAATTTAAAGCATGGGAATTGGTGGTCATTACCGATACATTTTTCCATCCAACTGAACATGTTTTGCATCCAGCTATTTTTCAGGATTTTGCAGTTTTTTCCCACAGTATTGTGTTGTAGGTGTGGCTTGGTGTCCATGTAGTAAACACTCCAGAGGTGAGGCAGCCAGGCGTTTGGAAAGTACATATTTCAGTGCACCTTGAAATTACTAAAATGATGGATTAGCAACATATTCAGTGGATGCACATGTGGGAAAACTGAGATGAGTTGAAATGCTTAATTTAAAACAGTGTATGAATTGTCATGAGAAGGAGCATTTAGTAAAAGTAGTATGTTAAATTGTAGTACTTTAATACCATGCGGTATGAATGATGAACCTGATGTGTCTTCTTTTGGTTAACATTAATTTACAATCTCTCAAATGCTTTATTTTATTTTAATCATATTTTGATATTTGTGATTGTGATTGCCTTTATGTAAAAAGAGAATGTCTCTAAATCTGTGCTTCCTCATTACCATTTCATCAGTGTGCTACAGGAAGACTATTTTTTTCTGTTTTTGGGAAGATTTTTCTTGGGAGAAGTGAGTTACTGCAGTACTTTGTTTTGATGGCAACTGCTTAAAATCATGGGACCCACATTGCTGAGTTCTGAGACCAGCAAACCAAATGGCCGAAAGTCAAGACGTTCATTTACAAAATCTGAGATTGTCATGTCTTGGACAAAAAGGAATATAACGAGAAAGGGCAAGTTATTTAAATTCACTTTTCATAATGTGCTGCACTTCAAACCTGCCATCAGACAAGTTGGCAAAACATGTCCACATAGCTCTTTTAAGAATTATGTGGTTAAAACAAAAAAGAAACTTAAGAATTTCAATGAAAAGTAGTACATAATGAATGCTGGGAAAGGATGTTGACATAATGAATGCTGGAAAGGATGTTATCTGTGATAAGATTAGCTACATTCCAATGTTACTCAGATAAAACTGTTACTCCAATGAATACACTGCAGATTGTGGAGAAGTTCCAAGCTATAGGGTTACCACCTGTCCCACTTTGCGAGGGACAGTCCCTCTTTGGGCAGTTGTGTCCTGACAAAAATTATTAAAAATGGCAAATGTCCTGAGATTGTAGGACATAATTATTTCCTATATTTTATGTAATAGTTGCATAAAACAGTTATTCTGTATCTAAAATACCTAAATGTTATAAGAAACAGAACAAGCAACTAACATGCTACAAGAATAAGCTTTTATTTAGGCAAAAAAGTTAAGTTCTGTCCTTTGTACTGACCGTGGGTATGTGTCGGCCTGTAAAATCTGATGTTTGTACGGAAAATGTCCCACTTTGGCCATTTGAAAAGGTGGCAACCCTATTCTCACATCACGAGATCAGGTCCTGCAAAAGTAAACTCATTTTCCATGGAGAACACTACAAGCTGAAGTGTAAACGCTGATCAAACAAATTCTTATCCCTTCTCTTACACCTCTTGTTTGCTTCCCTTGTTAGATGTTCCACAATCAAAAGACGCAGGGAAAGAGTTGTTGATGATTCTTGAGAAAAGAGACATCTGCAAAGTCTAACACACACGGCAAAGTCTCTGTTGATATTCTAGTTTATTTTTATTGCCTGTAGGACCTCCAGTTCCTTTTAGACTTAAGACACCTATATGACTTCATAGCAAGAATCTTCATTCAGTTACGCTTCAGTCATTCCTGCTGTTATCCAGAGGAGACTGGATACACTTTTTGTGTGTTCATGATACTTGCATAAAGATCAGGAAGAAGTCCAAAAATTCTTTCAATTTTTGTTTATTGCTTATTAACTGTGGTAACGGGCTAATCTGAAAGAACCCATTTCAATCACTGCCTAGACTCTGTGAGCAAAACTGTTAGAGAATGCAAGCTTATGAAGCCATCTGTTACCACTTTTGCTCTCTTCTCTTCTGCCTTGCGTAAGCTCAAGGGTTTTTGAAAAGTGCATTTTTGTTGTAGTCATCTTCATATTACCACAGTATGTGCCAAAGTATTTCTCCCTCTGTCTCTCGATAGCTGGCTTATAGTAGTTGATACTAGAGACATTTTCTGCAAGTAAGACAACTGCTGATTCTTTTATTTCATTTGTTGGGGAATAGGTGTCACTTCTGCATCTCTGTCACTCTAGTGCAGATTTGGACTTTCATAGGTTATTCCGTAGAGTCCATGATTTGTTAAGCACTTTTTACTACTTGAAAGACATTTTATTGTCAGTCCTTCCACTTTTGTCCAAACCCTGTCTTAACTGCCAGCATTTGTTTGGGTTACTTAGATTATTTTTTTATTTTTATTTTGATGATGCCTTATGCCAGATTCCACTTAAAAGTCTTACGTTTGAACTTCAGAGAACACAGGCTGCAAGAGAGAAATTCTTTTGGGGGTTTCAACCAAGATTTCCAGCATCTTCAGGAGAGCTGTCAAACATGGGATATGTGCAAATGATCCTTTAAGGATGTTCCAGTGTTTTAGCTACATGGCTTCTGAATGCCCATGACTTTTTACTTTTTAAGTCTTTATGGGTACAGTCAGGCCAACGGTCCAATTATGTTGTACTGATGAAGTTGAAAAGCAGAAACATAGCATGTCTAGTAGGATTTAGTTTTATTGGTCTGAATGTACCCATAAAAACTATAGCTTGCTTGGGTCTTTCTTGTCATTTTTACTGAATTAAATTTTTTTTTTACTTTCTTTTTATCCTTTGCTTGGATGCACATTACCAAACTGGGAATTTTGCATGTTCCACTCTTGTTTATAATCCAAATAGTAGTAAATACAAATTATAGAGTATTATAGAGCAGCCTGACCAGTTAGAGGTAGATGTCAGCAGCTTGTTGCCATTTAACAGTAAATACTTTATCAGTCAATTAGTAAATAAATAGATAACCAGCTATAAGCTTTTTTAAAAGTGCATAAATAAAAATACTTTACTTAAAGAGTTGAGTTAAGCAGTACAGTTAACAGTTAAATATGAAGAGGACAGTGGATTTGTAGAGGGAAAACAGAAAATAATCACTTTAAACAAGTAAATTACAAGAGACTTCTGTTTGCAGATAGCCTTTTTATTTCTTAACAAAAATAATTAGTGAGCCATAGCTACACTGGCTGAATTTTCAGAATGTATCACAGGCCGAGACATGGATGCAGACAATAAAAACTTGCAGTTCTGTACATTAAGCTCTATGGTACCTCTCCCTCTTCAGTTCTTTTAGTGTTCATTCAGCTATTTGGTTTATACATTTTCCCGTACAGAAGCCCCAGATGCAGTTAAGGTCACTATCTTGTTCTAATTGCTTTTTATGGCATTAGTTTACTTGCACAGGAATAGTCATAGCTGTTAAATTTTCAGGGTAGAATCATGAAGTATTTTCTTCCAGGTCTGCTACACATTTTGTATCTTGTGTATAATTTCTGTATTTTCCATCCAATTGCAGTTTGTCTTCTGTTACAAACTGGTGTACCTTTCTACATATTACATAGGAAAAGGTCATAACTTCATACATCTTTCTTTGCCACTGACAATACATATGTATTGCAGATTGAATTACATATTTTAGTTTATCTAATGCAGGTTTTAGAAGGCTTAAGTGCTGTTCATAAATCTTTTACTTTTCTGGCTCAGGAAAAGTGGCAGACTTGTTCTCAAGCATCATAGTACCTTATACCAGATTACATATGAGGGTCTTGCAGTGGACACACCAAACTCAGCGTTTACAGCATTTAAATCCTCCAGAGAAATCGGTCAGAATATCCAGTGCATGTTGCCATAATACTTTGTTGGCATCATCTTCAGGAGTATCGTTTGCTTGTTTCTACATCCCATGACCAGAATCACTAGATGCCTCTGCCCAGGGTTGAGTGGGTACTTCATTGCATAGACAGTCTAAGTAATATTTTTTGCAAGGCTGTTCTTTGAGCATCAGCATTCTAGAGATGCAAGAGATGTTGCTGACCTTCTAGTCATTACTCAAAGTTTTTTCTTTTGTAGCATGGCTCTTCATTTAGACAATACAACTGTGGTCTGGTATATCAAACAACATGGTGAAATGAGGTCCTACGCCCCATTCGTTTTGAAGATGTGAAAGTATGGGAGTGGGCAGTATTAACTCACCTTTTTTTGACTGACATACACATTTGTAGGATAGCCAACTCTTTGTAGATAGACTCTTGTTATTTACTGATACCAAATGTATGGTCGCTCATTTTGGCTACTGTTGGGATGTTGTTCCCGAATTGAGGTTTTCAGGTGTGTTTGCCTTTCTAGCTAGTGTCAAATGTTAGAAAATGTTCTTGCTGATGGTACATCCACCAACAAACAGAAAGACATTAATCCACAACTGTTTTTTTTTTTGTTGTTGTGTGGGAGGGATACATTATTTCCCCCATTTGCTTTGATGATGAGGTTCATCCATTGTCCACCCTTTACAGGACAAAGATGGTTTTGTTTTTTTCCCCCACAGGTATGGCTTTTTTTGCTGTTGAGGTTTCTGGTGGAATCCCCTCTCAAGCTGCTTATGAGGAGAGATTTCTCTCTCACCATCCCAGCAAGGCACATTCATATCCTTGGGCTATGAGGTTAACAGCTTTGCTGCTCTGTTTCCATTAATAGGCATGGATCAAGGTTTTTGAGCATAATGTGGATAGTCTATTATCTCGGGAAACCCTTCAGCCTGAAGATATACAGGAAACTCTTCAACCTGAAGATATACAGAAAGAGGTGAAAATTATTTTTCATCTGGGCTGATCCTTTTTCAGTCCCTGTTTCCATATTTTTTCAGTTTCAGAAATGTTTCATCTGGGCTTCGGCTATACTTCAGTTACAAATAAAAAAATGGTGCATAACCATTAAAATAATAAAAAGAACACTAGTGGAGATGGCACAATACAAGTAGTTTGTTGGAACATTTTAACACTTTTGTGCGAGCTCTGATTTTTTTATGTAATATGAGAGGGTGTGGAAGATGCATGGTGCTTGTACCCCCCTGCAAAAACAGATTTTTGTTTTCCTTTTTTCTCAATTTTTTTTTATTTTCAATTAAAATAACATTTACATAATATTTTTAAATATCGTTTTAAACTATATACAATATTTACAATAGCCTGACTTTCAATTGTATACACTGTATGTTATTAAATATAGAATTAACAGATCAGTTATCAGAGATACATTATTGATTATTGCAGAGTATCCAACAAAGATATAACCTTCTTCCAAGGATTTTTTACCAATGGCTTGGGATAGATTCGTCATTCTTTGATTTTTATTTCCGTCAATGCAGTTGTCTTCAGTAAAGTGTAGAATTTTTCCAAGGTCAGAGGTGTATTTGAATTTCACCTATTGGCTACACATTTCCTAGATATAGCAAGTATTGTCCATAACAAATACATATTTGTCTTATTCAGGTAAGGACCTTCATTTACATTTAGTATTATCAGTGATTTAGTTAAGGTAAAGGAGTCATTAAATAAAGCTTGTAAAAAATTATTGATTCCATTCCAATATAATTTAATTTTATTACATTCATAAAAAATATGAATCCAGTCTGCTTTGACTTTTCACACCTTCAGCAAAAAACATTTTTAGTAGTACTGATCTTTTTAATTCTATCTGGTGTTAGAAATGCTCTATGTAAGTATTTCCGGTTAAATATTTTGTAGTACTGTGTGTTAGAGGTGTAATTAACTGATAGTAAGATGCTACTTTTAATTTATTCTGTTAACTGCAATGACTGGCCTTTTGTTAAGAGCTGCCAGTATGATGGTTTGGGAGTTTATATGTTATTAACTCTTTATATAGATTTGAAATGGAATTTTTCTTTTCACAACTATTATATATAAATTCATACAGAAAACTTATTAGATTTGGAATATCTTTAAATGAGGAATTATTAATTAATCTGCATAAATCTTGAGTGTACATTAGAATGATTTGTAAGGCTAACCAGTCCTGTGTTGGAATATTGTAAGCAGTTTTTATCATATGTATATCAAAAACATAAGAATCCATTTTGTTCCCAGGAGGTTATTGTTTCTCTATATGTTTTGTGAGGAAAGTTCTTAGTGATGGTAAATGAGGTTAAAAGGTCAAATCAAAGTTTTAGATCTATGCATTGGTAAGTTTCTTAAAGGAATTGATATAATGATTAATCAGTGTTGTTTTAAAAGGTTTAGTTGTATTATATTGTATACTTATGCATAATATGTACCAGGGTTTGTTTGATTTGTCTACTATTATTTTTTTTTTAACAGATTAAATTCATTTGTTAATATAGCAGATGTTAATTCTTTCCAGTTGGCAAAATAATTTGGGTTTATCCAGTCTATTGTAGTTTTAAGCACAGATGCTTTTATATATGTTTCTATTTCTGGGAAGTTCAATCCTCCATGTTTCCAGGGTCTAATGTGATGAGTTAGAGCTACTCTATTCTTTTTGGGGTACCATAAAATTTTATTAAACATGAGTTTATTTCTTTAAGAATGCATCTTTCAGGAATTAACTGTATTGCTAATGCCACATATAGTAATTTTGGCAATAAGACCGTTTTTATTAATTGCAATCTGTCTTCAAAAGTTAATATAATTTTGTTCCACTTTTCTATATATATTTTTATTATTTCAATAATATTTTTATAATTTATTAATATTGTTTTGTTTATATTTTTGCATAACACTATTCCTAAATAATTTTGCATAAGTTCTTGTTTTCCTATGATGGATTTATCTCTAACTTGTAGGTCTTTTTTCTTATTTAAAAATATAAATTTTTATTTTGATCTAGTAAAGTGTAGACCTGAAATCTTATAAAATTTCTCCATTACTTCTTCTAGCTCTCCTAATGACTCTCTGGAGTTTGATAGGGTTAATAAAATATCATCAGCAAAAAGCATTATTTTAGATATGGACTGGTCATAGACTTCTATTCCTTTTATTCTTGGATTATTGCATATTATTTCTGCAAGTATTTCTATAGCCAAAGCAAATAAAATAGGAGAAAGGGGGCATCCTTGTTTAGTACTTTCGTTATATGGATAGATTCTGAGGTGAAAAGACCTAATTTAATGTAGGCTACGTTATTAATATATATGTTTTTTAGTAATAAGATGAAAGGAGGAGGAAATTCAAACAATGCTAAAGTTTTAAATAGATATTCCCAGTTGAGGGAATCAAAGGCTTTTTCTATGTCTAATCTGATTACAAGTGTTTCTCTATCATCTTTATTCACATAATCTATAAGAGTAAGTGTCCTTTTAATATTATCATGTGTGTGCGTGTTACATAAAAATCCAGTTTGATCATAATTAATTGTCTTTGAAAGTGGGATTTTCATTCTGTTAGCTAGGATTGACATGAATATTTTCTAATCATTATTCAGTAATGATACTGTATGAGGTGCAAAGGTCTAATGGTTTATTATCTTTCAGAATTGGTGTTATGAGAGAATATTTCCATGAGGGTGGTATTTTTGCATCTGACTGGACTTCTAGCAAAGTTTTATGAAAAAGGGAGATAATTGTTGAAGGGAAGAGTTTGTAAATTTCCGTAATTATGCCATCTATCCCTGGAGCTTTGTTAGATTTACTTTCTTTTATCTTGTCAACAATTTCTTTGTAGGATATAGGTTTTTTGTAGGTCTAGTTTTACGTTTTCGGGAATTTGTCTTTTATATTGCTAAGATTTGTATCTAAGTTTAGTTGGCTGGTATCTAACTCTTCTTTTTTGAAGTGTTCCATATAATGGAACCAAAATGCTTCAAGGATATCTCCTATGTGATACTTTTTTCCCTTTCTTTTCATGATATATACTACTAGTGTTATTTGCTTTTGATTGTATTTTAATTCTTGTAGATAAGTTATGTAGATATCTGGGGGGGGGGTGGCTAATGAGTTTATTTTTAATTTTTCCAAGGCTAGACAAGTTTTGTGTGTTAGAATTTCATTATATTTTTTATTTAATTCCTCTATTTCATTTTTGACTTCTGGACAATTCTGATTTTTTTTAGATTTTGCTGTCAAGAGTCAGGATTGCAAGTCTAATGATTCAGAATCCCACTCTCTAACTTTGTTTTTGTACCAGCTAAGGGTCTTACCAAATAAATATGCTTTTAATGAGTCCCAAACCATGACTCTACTGATTTCTGTTGTATTATTAATTTCAAGAAATAATTGTAGTTCTGACAACATCCAGGGTCTGAATTCTTTAATTTTCATGAAATATGATGGAATTCTAGTTGAGAGGATTAAATGTTTAAACTCTATTTGGAGCTTCATTATCAGAGAGTCATGATCTGAGAAGGGGCATGGAACTACTGAGAAGTTGAGGATTTTTGTTTGTAAATCTTGAACTACGAATAATTTGTCTATTCTTGTTTGTGTTTCAAATCTATGGTTTTTATGGGAAAATAATAAGGATTTTTTCATAAGTTAGTACTAAGCTAACTGCCCTTGTGAGCCATTTTAAGCCTAGCCAATTATCCCTTGTGAGACTTGAACCCTGCAACTTGTGTTTATAAGGCAAACACCTTAACTATTAGGCCACCCTTATCATCTTTTACTTTAAAAGTGTCTATTAAATGAAATGAATCAATCCATTTTTTTAAGGATTTTTAAATAGTTGCTATGCGAAAAAGACTTGGTGGTTTCAGAAGCTTCTAAGGTACAATTAAAGTCTCCTCCCAGTATAAGATTTCCTTTATAACTGTTGGAAATCTAGGTGTTTTTTTAACCGTTCCTGCTCCAATTCCTGGGAACGAATATAGATTAGCTAAGGTCCGTATTCGGTTATTAAATTTAATTATAACAAATTCTAGTAGACCTTCTTTGTCTTCATATTTATAAATAACTTTTGGAGTGATTATGTTTTTCTTCCAGAGAATTGATACTCCTTTTGTCTTTGTTCTATAGGAGGATTGAGCTAAGACTGTATAGTCCTTAGGGTTCCAAATAAAGCTATCATTAGTCTTAAAATGCATTTCCTGGAGAAATACTACTTGTGCCTTGTTTAGATTTAAATATTTTAGTAAGTTTGAGCTTTTATTTACATTATTTAAGCCATTAGTATTTAATGACAAGAATGTTAAATCCATTTCAGGTTATTGTTGGAAGAAACGTTTGGTTCTTTTTTTATTTTGATTATAGTAGTTATACCATATTCTCTGATGACACTGGATGTTATTTTTATGTGTGTAAACTTGGGAGTGTGATTTAATGCTCTTTCTTCTTTAAATATAAGTAGGGTAAAATTCTGGTCAGGCTTTAAAAAAGTACTTCTATAAAACATTAATTCTAAAGTATCAAATACACTTAAATATCATTCCTAATCCAATAGATAAAGATAGATCTATTGGATTATCACTCATACCTTTAACCAACAATATCAACTGAGCACCATATGTTGAATTATATGGAGAATTTTCTTAAAAGAGATATGAAATTCTATATTATTCTATTACTGTTGTATAGTATTTTATATATCAGGATGGAATGTTAGTAGTGTAAACAATTATTATGCTGACTTAGAAAATATCCAATATTTAGTTACCCTTAAGAGATCCCAAACATGTCAGATATGTCATTTTGGATAAATTAAGTGCAACAGGGGAGCATACACTAAATAAGCCAACAACAAATAGATTATTACTAAAATAATTTGATAACAAGAACTCTACAGAAGACAATGAGTGATTACCAATGAAATATGAATTTACTGTAGGTGTACTGTCTTCCTTTACTTTCCCACTCTTCAGGTCACCAACTTCAACTTACAGTTATGAAAACACATGGCTTGTCAGTGGTATCCTGCCTATGAGTAGAGGCGCCCTACATTCTAGTATGCAGTGCTTTTACATATTTAAAGATTTACAAAGCAGAGTCTAAGAATGAACTATGATCACCCTGACAATTCCCATCCTGCGTAGGGCACCTCCTGCTTTTAGAATGGGTAATCCATCAGGTCTAGAATGAATGTGAAGGTACCTATATGGTAATCCAGACTTACCATAGATAAGTATTAATCAAATAGTATTTATAGCATCTTAGATAATTCTCGGGGCAGTTAGAATACTCTTAAGCCTCTCCTCCCTTGACCAAAAACAGAGATTTCCCTTCCCTTTCTTTCCCTTGTTTTAAGTCAGCACTAATAAAAGAAATTCAGCAAACACAGATAAACAGAAATAACATTCAGTAGTCCATCTTGTACATGACTCGCCAGCCATTAAACAAGTCAATGACTAACATCACTTTAGTGAACATTATAAAGACAAATTATAAATAATTTCCTAGCTCTTTAAATTTTCTGATAAAGCAAAAAGTTAAAAATAAGCTATTTTAACTAAAAGTATAAAGCATTTCAATTTTTCCTTGCATGTATACATTTCTACTTGTATTGTAGTGTCACTAGCTGTCTTTAAAATCTGTACAATACTTAATTTCTTCAAATCATTCCTTTATCAATTCAGGTTTTGTTTTGTCAAAATGGCAACAATATTTCAAGGGTACAATTAATATTTAGACTGATGTTTCAAATAAATAACTTGTCAGTTGACAATTGAGTTAGTTTAGAATGTATGGTTAGTGCAAATATAGCATATTGCAAAAATAATATGTAATTTTCGTGTGCTCTAGAGTCATATGGAAGTGACATATATAATGTAGCATGTATAGAACAGATAGCTTATGGATTCAGGTTGTTAAAATAAATTATGCTTATTAATCAGGCAGTTTCATTTAAATTCACAAGTCATTTGGGAATATTTCAGTTGAGTTTCCAGGAATGTGTAGTCCAATGTGAGTAATTGAGCCCACTTTTCCTCATAAACATATGTCACTAAGCAGAGTCTAACATCTGTCTAATAATCATTATAAAGACAAAGAATAGTAATTTCCTAGCTCTTCAAACTTTCTGATATCGTAAAATGTTGACAGTAAGCTATTTTAACTGGAAGACTAAAACATTTCAATACTTCCTTGTGAATATACATTTTTACTTTTACTGTAGTGTCAAGAACTGTCTGAAATCTATGCATTACTTACTTCTGTCAAGTCATTCATTTTACAGTTCACATTATATTTTGTCAAAATGTCAATAGCATTTCAAGTTCACATTTAATATTTAAACTGATATTTTAAATGAATAGCTATCAGTTGCCAAGTGAGTTTGTACAGAGTGTGAGGTAACGTGCAAAATAACATGTTGCAAAAAGTAATACGCATCTTTTCATGTGCTCTAGAGACTGTCAGTTTCAAGTAACATATAAAATGTAACTTTTACAGTGCAGACAGCTTGTGGAATCAGCATGTTAAAATGAGTATTATACCATGACCCTCCATTAATATTCCAAAACGTGCACGCTGATTGGCCAGCGTGCACGTTGTAAATTGACTTATACTAATGGAAAAAGGTCCGGTCGCCCGGACTTTTTCCATTAGTGTAAGTCTTTTTAAAAACACTGTCTCGCTATGTTAAAGGAGTTTAACATAGCGACACAGGTTTAAAAAAAGCAACGGAGATCTCCGTTGCTTTTTTTAAAGCTGTCTCGCTATGTTAAACTCCTTTAACATAGCGACATGTGTAAAAAGCAACGGAGATCTTGCTTTCTCCGTTGCTTTTTTTTAAACCTGTCTCGCTATGTTAAATGGGTTTAACATAGCGAGACAGCTTTAAAATAAGCAACGGAGATCGCCGTTGCTTATTTTAAAGCTATCTAGCTATGTTAAACCCATTTAACATAGCTTGACAGGTTTAGAAACAACGGAGAAAGCAACATCTCCGTTGCTTTTATTTTGCTATGTTAAATGGGTTTAACATAGCGAGACAGCTTTAAAATAAGCAACGGACATCTCCGTTGCTTATTTTAAAGCTATCTAGCTATGTTAAACCCATTTAACATAGCGAACAGTAAAAGCAACAGAGATCTTGCTTTCTCCGTTGCTTTTGGCCACAGCTCTGATGTACTGCGTAGGCATGCGCAGTACATCAGAACTGCTGCGGATACCAGCTAGCTGCGGAAGGGCAGCAAAGAGGCATTATACAATGCCATTATTTAAGAAAAGTAATTATTTCTTTTCTTAAATAATGTCATAGTATAATAGCAATAACCCACTTCTGGGTGTGGGTAATGCGGGATTTACCCACGGTTGTCTTTGTTTGGTCCTCGGGCCTCGGGACCAAACCACACCAACCGTGGGTAAATCCCGCATTACCCACACCCAGGTGTGGGTTATTGCTATAATACTTTTTAATCAAGCAGCTACATTTCAGTGCATATGTAGTTTGGGAACATTTCAGTTGTGTTTCCAGGAATATGTAATCCTATGAGGATAAATCATAAAATATATACGAATAGTCCTGTTATGTATTTATTTTATCTTGTTTAGGTTGTTTTTCATTTTAATAACTAAACAACATTACTTTTTCTTATTATTTATCGGTGAGGCTAAATGCACTTCATAGATTCACAGTGTCCTTAGAAACTGCAGCAGTTGTTTACTGTTGCTATGGCAATGCAAATAGAATGAAGAAAGCTTCACTTCTCTTAACCAACAGTACATTTTTCCCTCCTTTTTTATGCATTTGTTAATACTAAAAGGAAATAATTCAAAGGACATATGTACATGAATGGAACTTTTCAGAGTTAATCACGAACCAATCCCAATAAGCATAACAGTGACTATCATTAATCTAATAAATATTGTAATAATAATTAATTAATTATGTTCACTATTCCAATTAGTCTACCTTAAAACTAGATTATTGCAGACTACAACAACATTTATCTATGTATAGATAGTGATTTATTAAATATGTATACAGACTATATTAGTATAGTAAATAGAAGAGAATTTAGAAAGGGAGACGATGCAGTTAAATAATGAGAAGAGAGAAAGAAAAGAGAAAATACACATATATTATGTATGTTGATGTACAGTATAAATATTTTATATGCTATATAATCCTCCTTCTGTGAAAGAAAAGTACCCTGTTTTACATACCTGAGGTAATGTGAAAACTCTCATGTGTCATCTATTTTCAAAAATATATAGATAAAGATTCTAGTAGTTAACTTTGTTTTAAAATTCCAAGCAGTAAAATTGGCCCTTTAAAGTAATGTTAAAACAATTCATATCATAGTAGATGCTTTGAGAGATTTGGCTGTAACAGTATCAGTCTTTTGCTTCTTCTTTTTGACATCTGTCCAGACATTTGTTTCTTTTGTTCTCTTGGGAGAAGGTGGCATCCAATCCATATCTTCTGGTAAAGTAATCACATTATTAGTTTTAATAAATGAAGAGGCTTCCTCTAAGTCAATAAAACTCCTCATCTCGTTGGCATACAGTATTCTTATCTTAGCTGGATATGTAAGTTGTGCCTTGATGTTATTTTGTTTCAGAAACTTTATCATTGGACACACTTTTTTCCTTTGTTCCATTATTCTAGATGAATAGTCGTTATCAAATCTTACCAGGCTCTGTTTATATTTTAGAGGTGCCTTCCTCCAAGCAGATCTTAAAATCAGTTTCTTGTCCAAGTATGAAAGAAATTTGATAATTATTGACCTAGGAGGAGAGTTTGAGTTAGTGGCAGGTTTCCCAAGAACTCTGTGTGCCCTCTCAATGCCAAAGGAAAGTCCTTTTAAATTTAAAAAGTCAGGGATCCAGCTTGATAAAAAGGAAATAATATCCTCACCTTCTGTGTTTTCAGGTAAACCGAAAATCCTTATGTTATTTCTCCTCTCCCTATTTTCCAAGTCCATCTACCTTATTAACCAACCAAGTGTTTTGTTTAAGAAGCAGTTCTTTCTGTGTTTCCTCTTCCTTAAGTCTGCTTTCTAAGTCATTTAGAGAAACCTCTATTCCCGTTATCCTTGTCTGGTGGTGTATTAGCATTTCCTTGAGGGTGTCATCCTGTTTTTTGACTGCTTGTTTTAAGATTTTCCAGGTTCTCTTTAAAATCATTCATCTTCAAAGACAACTCCTGCAGGGTAGATGCCATCTGTTGCAGTTCCTTCTTTAAGGCAGCATCCTGTTGAGAATTCTTTGAGTTGCTCATTTTAACAAGTGAATATATCTCCAAGCTTTTTGACAGGAAATTATTTGTCAAACTTCACCAAAGTTTCTAATTATGTAAATTAGCCCTTTATCTGTAAGACTGTAAACATTGAAGAAAGAAAAAAGAATATTTTTCTCTGTCTTATTTAACTAGTTATATGGAGCTCTAAAATACTGCTGCTTTCAGTTAGCCATTTAGGCTCCGCCCCCAGATTTTTGTTTTCTGTCATTCAACTTTACAGAAAGTTGATCATATGGCCTCGACCACATGAAGTGCGACTTCCCATTAAGTCACTCTTCTGAATGAACTTGATCCTCTTGAATTCCATTTATCCTTTAAAAAATGTTTTTCCCTTTTTTGTTTGAATTGTTTTCCATTCATTTCAGTGGTACATAGTAGCTACATGTTTTTTTGTTGGTTGAATATGGCTTTATCTGGTTTCTTTCTCATATATGTTTTTCTCTAGTTCTGAACTGATATTTATCCTTTTCAGAATACCAGACAAGGTATTTGAATTTTAGTGGCATGGTGAAGGTTATGTTAGGATGTTTTCATTTTACTGTTTAGTTATGTTTTTGTGTTATTTAGTATTCTTTAGTCCATTTTGACAGTAGTGCCAATGCTCAGCTGGCTGAGAGGTTTTTATTTTTATATGCATTTTATTTTCAATAAAACGATAAAAGAAGATAAATACTAACAATAACAAAGTCCCATGTCGAAAAAAGTAAAAACTGTAGTCTCCAAAAAACAAAGTTGACTCAGAAATGGCCAGGCAATCCAGTATGCAAAGTAAAAACTTTACTTATTCCCTAAACAGACATAATTCGCAGAGATACTGCTTCATCAGATGTAATTCCAAACTGATTTTTTACCATTTAAATATAAAAAAAATCACCAATTATCCAATCAGTAAAAGCACATTGTTAAAGAAACAGGACCATTATTTCTCTTTTTATAGGTACTAAGCTATCTGCCCGAAGGCATTTATAAGCCTAGCCGGAATGTGTTGGCTTTCGCCGCCCCCTTAGATTAGTTCCCTATGCCTCTGTCCAGCAGAGCCATTGAAGTGATCCCTAAGGTAAACTTTCTGTTTCCCATCCACTCGTCAAGGTTTCTCTTGAAGAGGGTTAGTGAGGAGCTCTGCCTAATGTAGATTGGAATCTTGTTCCAGAGCATGGGAAGTCTCTGGGACAGGAATCTATCCCTGCAGCACGTCCTATTTATTGTTGTGGTGAGGTTTAGATCCCTGGAGCGTGTGGCTCAAAGAGATATGTTTTTTTTTAGGTGGTGCATGTCCATCAATTCTGGGTTGGTCATGGCCTTGTATGTCAGGCAGAGATCACCACTGAGTAGGCGGTATGCAACAGAGTACAGCTGGAGTTTCTTCAGTCGAGCTGCGTAGGGCATCTGCTTGAGACCAGTGATCCTCTTGGTGAGGAACTTCTGTGGTCTTTCCAGTTGTTGCAGGTGTCTTGTAAGGTACATCCCAAATGGGGCATTGTACTCTATGATGGGTCTGATGAGTGATGCATAAAGGAGCCCAATGACCTCTTTCGATCTGGATGTAAACCCTATTGTGATTAGGTGGGCCACATAGAGGGATTTTCTAACCACTTTGGCAATGTGATTATCAAAGGAGAGGTTACTATCTACTTGGGTCCCCAGATCCCTTATTACGTCTTCCGTATTTAGGGGGCTACCACCTATGTGGTAGTTTGTGGGTACTTTGTTTTTTCCAAAGGGGATGACTATGCACTTTTTGGCATTTAGCTTGAGACCATGGTTTTGACACCAGGTATCTGTCAAAGTGAGACCCTTTTGGAGGATGTCTGTGTCAGCCGGAGAGTCATTTATAGCCCCTAGTTTGCAGTAGTCTGCGAACTTGGTAAGCCATAGTCCTCCTGTGCTTGTCTGTACCTCTGAGAAGTATATGCCGAACAGGAGGTGTCCTAGGACTGAGCCCTGGGGAATGCCACTTGTAACCGATTTAGAGTCAGACCTAGCTCCTTCAACTCTTACCATGTGGGTTCTGTACGTGAGCCAGTTGGCAACCCATCTCATGTTGTAGGAGTTGATGTTCAGGCTGGTGAGCTTGTCTATAATACCTGAGTGGGGAATGGTGTCTAAGGCCTTTGCGAGGTCTAGGTAGGCTGTGTGTACCACCTTACCCTCGTCTATAGCCTTGGTAACTGTCTCAAAGAAGTCCACCAGGTTTAGGAGACATGATCTGCCATTAAAAAAGCCGAACTGGGTTGGGTTCAGTGTTTGGAGGTTTCCAATATCTCTGTTAATGAGATCCATGATGATGCGCTTCAAAGCTTTGCAGACCAAGCTAGTCAGGCTTATAGGGCAATAGTTCCCAGGGTCCGTTGTGGCTCCACCTTTGTGGAGCAGAATAACCGTTGCTGTGCGCCACTCTGTGGGTACATAGCCTGTGGAGAGGCTGAGTTTAACCAGTGTGTTTAGGTGAGGGGTTAGTTCATCTTTGAGCTTGTGTAGGACACAGCCTGGGACACCGTCCGGTCCCATTGATGCTGTGCTTTTGCTTTGGAGAAGGCTGTTTTAACCTGAGTGTCTGTGATTTCTGGGGCACTACATTCTTCTGGTATAGTTATGGGCCCTTTTGGGGATGAGAGGGGGGGGGGGTGAAGTTTGCACTAAACCTGTCTGCCAGGATGTTGGCTGTATCAGTCGGTTCAGTGTATTTTGTGCCATTCTGCACTAACTCCAAGCAGATCTGATAATAGGCACTTAGATTTTTGACATAGCTAAAGAATGCCTTGTGGTTATCTTTGGAGTCCATGGCAATTTTTCTTTCACAGCTAGCCTTGGATGATTTTATGAGGGAACATAGTTTTTTGCTGATACTGATCAGGGATGTCTTCCCTTCTTGGGATTTTACTCTTTTCTGTACTAGTTTCCTCCTTCTATTGTATAGCTTGTTTATGGCAGGGGTCCACCAGACTGGTTTCCTTTTCTTGGAGGAGTGAGTCTTGGTTTTGTTTGGGATAGCACGATCCATGCATTCTTGTAGGTGCCCGTAGAGTGCATTAGTAAATGATTTTTGCAGCTTGGACAGCATTATCCTTTAGGATGGGGGCTTTGAAACTTCCCACCTCGGTCTTAAGTAACGTGAAGTTTGCTTTTGAAATGTTTTCACGGTGTTTTCTTTGACGGGGGTGGTGGCGGAATGTGGATATCCAGAGTGATTAGTTTATGGTCAGATCTAACCAGTGAGGGGTTAGCCATTGGTGTGGAACACCAGTCGCCCATGTTCATGATGATCAGGTCCAATATGTTGTCACCTCTGGTGGGGGTGTTAACCAGTTGATCCAGGGTGTTTGAGTGTATAAATTCTAGGAAATGTTGGGCCAGGGAGTTCGTACTTGAGTAGTTCTCCAAGTTAATGTTTGGATAATTGAAATCACCCAATATCAGGGTGTTTGGTAGGATCTTTGTTTCCCAGTGTTTCCAGGAATGCAGAGTGGGGGTCCTGGTACATGGCGGGTGATCTGTAGCAAGCTATAATTTGAATAGCAGTTCTGCCCGTTGTTAGTTGCACGTGGATGATCTCTGAAGAATCGTGCTGTGCCACTAACCTGGAGGTGTAGGTATCCTTGATGAATATGGATACTCCCCCCGCCTTTTGTATTTCGGTCCGGGTTTTGTGGCGGAAATGTATGGTATGAGTTGTAGCCTGGTAGTGCTGGGGTCCTCTCTGGAGCCTTAAACCAGGTTTCTGTTACTGCACATATGTCGATTTTCTCCATACTGAGGAGTGCCTCGAGTGTGTGCATTTTGAGGTTTAGACTTCTGGCACTGAGCAACATTACCCTCAGTTTTTTTGTTACTTGTGCTATTTACAGTGGTGGGTTTGTCTTTTGAGCCTTGCCTAAAAAAGACACTATGGGGGTGGTAAGAGCCTTGGCCAGTTTTTGAAAGCCTTAGGGTGGCAGGTGCAAGCCATCTCTAGCAAAGCAGCGTGGCTTGTCGAGCATGTTATCCCAGGCTGACAGACATTGGATCCCCTTTGAATGACACCAGAAGCTTAGCCAGTTATTGAAATTGATACATTTTTCTATACCGTGATATCCTTCTTGGTTAGGGCAGGATGCTACTCAGCGTCAGGGTCATACCAGCCTGGGCTACATGATCAGAGAGCTCCTCCATGTCTCTTTTCATGTAGTCCAGGGAGGTATGGCTCAGGTCATTCACACCAATATGGACAATGACAAAGTCATAGTTGTACTTGTTCTGGAGTGACCTGGGTGCTTGTGTTATGTGGCAGATCCTGGCACCTGACAGGCAACTAACAGTAGTAACCTTCTCCTTATTCAGCCTAATGAGTGGGACGTCAGTGTGCCTGACTATAGAGTCACCTATTACTAGTGTGTTTGGTATGTTATTTTGCCTTAAAGGCTGTGATTGTGTGGCACACTGGTTTTGTGAAGTATGTGTTTCATTGTTTGTGTTGGGGGGGGGGGTGGAGGTTGCTTGGATGTCTGCTTTGGAGGTATCTGTTGCTTTTGCAGATTTTTATTTAGAGCCTCCGAGTATGTTTTTGTGTATTTATGTGTGTTTTTTGCCAGTGCTGGTTTCATAGGTCTATGTGAGACAGGTGGTGTGATGCAAGTAATTCCCTTCTCCTCTTGACTGCCTGGTCCAGTCTTGGGTTGAGAGAGCTTAGCCTCCAGTTTGGCAGTATGATTGCATCTCTCACATGTATTAGTGTTTGGTGGAAGGAGGAGAGGGTAGTCTGTGTACATGAGGCAATTATAATATTGCCTCAAAATGCCCAGATTCACCAGTTGGACTGGAGAGTACATCTGAAACTGACCTTTGGACATGCCTGGATAGGTACAGTGAATTGTTTTACTGATTGGCTGGTAAGGTCGAATAGAGCGCCTTGTTCTTCTCTACAGTATAGGGCGGGGGGTCTAGTGCTAAGGTTTATTAGTACTTGCTATGAGTCTTGGGCAAGTGCAGGGATGAGAAGTGAATGATTTGAGTGCTTAAGTTGAAAGTTTGTCTAGTTCCAAGGGAAGAAATGAAGAGTAGACTTTGTAGAGCTGGGAATAGTTATACCCTAGCTAACCGGCGCTGTCCGGCGCGCAAAACCACTCAAATGTGGGTTTTATAGCAGGGAAATGAAAGAGATAGAAATTAGCCCAAAATGGCCAATAAACTACTAATTACTGGGCTGAAACCACTCCACCAGGGACAGATAGGCTGCTCAAAGCTCCCTCTCTCACAGTGAACAGAGAAACTTCCTTCTATCCAAATAAGGTATGGGCAAACACAGAAACTTGTAACACAGCCCTGAATTTAGCACTAACCTGAAAACTGGAGTAAACTAGCTTAAAAAGGTGGAAAAACAAGAATATTTATTTATTTTTTCAGAAAATAAAGCAGATACAATCAAAAACACTTTAAATGCACAGAAATGGCTATCACACACGAGTGTGTAGCCTACAACTGTTAAACAGGTAATTTAAACACAAAAACAACTTTGTTAAAGTGCAGGCAGTAAAATAAGTGCAATATGTAGCTGAACAAGCTTTTTAAATCACAGAAACTCTAGAAAATCGGCGTTTTAGGCGGAATTAGCTAAAGGCAGCAAGAAAATGCAGAAAAATGATACTTAGTCACTCCAAAGTCTCTCTGTTGCTGTAGAACTGTGCAGGGCACCAGGCAGGAGCTTGCTGAGCTGTATACTAGCACAAAATCCTTGTAAATCCATGCATGTAAAAGCTGCTTAAAAACACATTCACTGTCACAGCAGTAATCTAGAAAAACATATATAAACATAGAAATATATACACACATAAAACTATAAACATATAAAGCTATCAAAATCTAAAATTTAGATTATCTGAACAGTCTTGCTTTTAACATAATGGGTTTGAGTGGGACTTTGTCATTTAAACCATGACCACTGTCCCCTCTCAAGCGAACTATCCCTCTTGTTTCTAACTGTTCAGTATAATTTCTGGTATCTCCACCTCTGATGTTTTCATAAACTCTATCTATTGCTGTAACTTTAAAAACATGAGAAGTATCATATGTTTGGCAAGTGCATCAGAAACACTGCCTTTGCTAATATGGTAGATATGCTCTTTTATTCTGCACGAAATGCCCCATCTGTTTTCCCTACATAGAATTTGCTACATTTCTGATAACATGCTAAATAAACTATATGTATTGAGGAACAAGTGGCAGAAACTGTACAAGTCCTGTGCTGTTCTGAATGTATACATAAATTTGAACTATCTGTGTGCTTACATGCAGTACATCTACCACAAGCCTTAGTAATATTGGCACTGTTTTCATTCTTTCTATTCTTACGGTAACATAATTGCTGCTTCAGTGATCTTATATTTTTATATAAAAAATTAGGTCTACTATCCACAATCCCTTTTATTTCATCATCTGCTATAAGGATATACCAGTAGTTACTAATAATCTCAGTATACATACACGAGTTATTAGAATTCTATATATCTTATTTTCTCTAACTTGATTTATTTAATTCACTACCACTAGAAACATAAGGTCTAACTTTACCATTTCTCATCCTAGTAACATCTTGAATAGCATCATTAACTTCTTGATCAAGATACTCTCTTCTTTCAAAAGTTTCTCTTAGAGCAGCAGTCTGTTTTAAGATATCATTGTCCCCTAAATTCAGTCAGGAAGGTCTGTATACCTGATTTTTGGCAACATTTTTAAATACAAAACTAGGATGCATACTTTCTCTGAATAATAGGTGGTCACAGTGACATGTTTTTTTGTATAACTTTGTGGTGACACTACCTAAACTATCTTTATAGACTTCAACATCAGGGAATTTTATCTTTTAATTTGAAATTGCTTCTGAGAACTTCAGGTAGGTAGTAATGTATGATATATAATCAACAAACTCATTAAATTGTTGCAGTGACCCCCCCCCCCCCAAACAGAATAAACAAATTGTCAACAAATTTGTGCTAAAACAGTACTATGTCTTTAAATCTTCCATTAAGTATATACTTTTCTTCCCATACAGACATCACGGCATTGGTGTAGCTATTGGCACACGAGGTGCCTATAGCTGTGCCATTTCTCTGCCAGTAGATGATTTCATCAAACACAAAAATATTATTGGCAATACACATTTCAGCAAGGCTGTAAACACCTGTAGCTTATCAGTTGTAAAATCAGGGCAGTTTCTTAAAAACTCATTGAAGCTGTTAATACCAATTTCATTCGGTATCACTGTAAATTGTGACACAGCATCCAAAGCTGCCAAAAATACATTGCTGTTGTCCTCACTTTGTCATGTACTGAAATAAATCATTAAGAAAGTGCTTGATATCCATAAGAATGTATTTATTGGTATTCAATACAGGTCTGAGAAGTTTCTCAGTATATAGACATAGGTTCTGTAACTCAGTTACGCTCTGAGACTATAGGGTGTAGTGGGGGATGAACCGTTTTTTGTGCAGTTTTGGTAAGCCTTGGATCATAGGTAACAAGGGGTGTAACACTTTCCTACAGTTCTCTATCATTTGATGACTTAAAAGTCTATCCAGCTCACCATAAACATTAAAAATCATCCTATACATTTTATTCTTGTTAATAATAACATAAAAACTGTTATTACTAAGCATTTTTGTCATCTCCTTTTCATACCAGCATCTATCTAAAACAACAGTAGGACCTCCCATATCAGCAGGGTGAATTATTATGTTCACATTATTTACCAAACTTTTCAGTGCATAATTTCATCTTTTGTCAAGTTCCACTTTTTACAAGGCTTCTTGTTCTCACTAACTTTGTAAATGTCTTCAAGACACAGCTTTTCAAAAGCATTGACTAATGGATGCAGTATTGGTGAAAAAATACTACGCTTCTTAAAAGCATTATTATAGTTGCATGTTTCATTTCCTTTTAAACATATTTTTATCATGATATTTCTAGTAAATGCTTTAATATCTAAAACAACATCTACAAAATCAATGCTCTGACTGGGAATAAATGACCGTCCTTTCTGTAATACTTGCTTTTGAGTGTCAGATAGTTCATATGATGACAGATTACACACTCGTTCATTCTGATATTTCTCATTACCTTTTTCTGGCTGGGAGTTTCTAGTGATTCTGTCTCTGGTTTTCGTTTCATTCTCGAACGACTTCTTTGTGCCTTTCATTAAACTCATTTGTTCCTTTATTGGCATATCTAACATATTAGCAAAGGCAGTGTTTCTAATGCACTTGCCAAACATGTTAGTGAAACAGATACTTCTCATGTTTTTAAATTTAGAGCAGTAGGTAGAGTTTATGAAACAACAGAGGTGGAAATACCAGAAAATATACTGAACAGTTAGAAACAAGATGGATAGTTTGCTTGAGAGGGCACAGTGGTCATGGTTTAAATGACGAAGTTCTACTCAAATCTATGTTAAAAGCAAGACCATTGTTCAGATAATCTAAGTTTTAGATTTTGATAGAATGTTTATAGATTTATATGCTTATAGTTTTATATGTATATATTTCTATTTTTTGTATATATTTTTTAGTGAATATGTTTTTAAGCAGCTTTTGCATGCATAAAAGTGAAATAATGGTCCCGTTACTTTAACAACAATGAGCTTTTACTGGTTGGATAATTAGTGATTTTTTTTATATTTAAATGGTAAAAAATCAGTTTGGAATTACATCTGATGAAGCAGTATCTTTGCGAAAGCGCTTATGTCTGTTGATGGAATAAAGAAAGTTTTTACTCTACATACTGGATTGCCTGGCCATTTCTGAGTCAACTTTGTGTTTTGGAGACTATAATTTTATTTTCAATGTTGTTATTTAATATTTTGTGTTTTGATACAAGGTCAAGTTTGTTGTGTTGTGGTTAAATTTAAGAGGCATAGTTGTTTTGGTGGGTTTAGTGTATTAATGCATGCAGTATGGGTATCTTATTTTAACTTTTGCTGTCGCTGAGATGCGGGGGTTAAAGTAAGGCTTCTTATTGACTGGGTGGTTTGATATGCATATGCTGTGGATAGAGTTCTGATGATGCAAATTTTATATACATAAAAAGATATACATTTTGTGGCAATGGCCATACAGATATGAGAGTTACATAATACCATCCCACAGTAAACAAAGGCAAAAACCTTGGATTACTCTTCAGTCAGCAACTGACATTCCCTCTGCACACTGGCTTAATAGTGGAGTGAACTCTAACATTACTCAGATTTGCATACAGATTCACCCACCACCTTATGTTTGATGCCAGAAGGCCAGTAGAACTAAACATGCTACTCCCTACCCTTTTGAATATTACCTTCACACAGAACCACTAAATTTTGCTTATAATACAAAAACCCTACAAATCAGCCCTTTTTATTATATGAATAAATCGCATCTGACTACTAGAGCCATACTACACTTAAGTCACTATAACCTTTAAACTCTTGTCTTTTAGTTACTGACATTCCCTAGTCACAAAGATGCATGCAGGGTCTGTTACATCATCAAGTCTGCTAAGGTGGGCACACCGTCATTAGTTAGACAACCTTTCCTTAAATCCTAGTACTCCTGTGGCACAGAGGGATGAAGCCCTGACTATAGCCCAACCAACCCACATTCGATTAATGTCTCAAGTGACTAATGGAATGACAGTGTGGGATGGGTGGTTATGTGGATGTGTTCTGTGATGATCCCGGGTGAAAGCTGGAGGCATCCCATTTAGGGGTTGTGTTCCAAGGACAGGAGAGGGTGGCGGACATGGCTGACATGATGCTGAGACAGGGAGATGTGCCACATGTCCCTGTTGTACTCTTTTCCCCTGGATACAACCACAGACACTATGCTAGGAGGGAGAAGTTATGGAATAAATTGTTAAAAGTAAATACCCCCAGTTAAAGGTGACTACCAGTTCCCCCTGATTCCCTTAGGATCTGCATCGACCCCAGGTTATTGGAGCAAGTCCGGGTGGGCAGACCCGATGATGGCTGAGGAGCATACTGGGTAGAAAGACCATAGGATGAAGCAGGAGAGCAAAAAGTGCTAAAAAAAAAATAAAAACATTAATCCTTGAGAGAAAAGTCCTTTACAAAGTTTCCATCATCTGAATGGAGCTCACGCCAACAGAAGGTAAAGTAGCTTGACTGTTTCCCATGTAGATTCTATTTAAATTCTGAGTAGAGGAGTTTGAATGTATATGCATAAAAGATAAGAGATGAGCAAGTTGTTATTGTGTCTTTCAGCTCTTCCTGGTTAGGGGTCGCCACAGCGGAACTCCAATCCGCTAATGATTGGCAGTTGATTTTTACGTACCGAGTTGCCAGCTCTGACACACAACCTTCAACGAAGGTATGCCCAGTCACGCATGTCTCCACGCAGAAGATGCTCTAGCTGAGAATCGAACTGGACAGCGTCTTACTGTGAGGCAACAATGCTATCGCAGCACCACCACCGCAAGGGATGAGCAAGTAATGCTGATATTTAATTATTTCAACGTTACTACTGCTAGAGTTTCCAGTGCTAGTTAGCTTCATGCTTTTTCTTGCCTTGCTTTCTTTTATTGTTGTTGGTAACTTAGTGTTTTATGTTTTAATTTTAGTTCCTGTTACATTTATTTTTATTCTGTTTTGCATTACTGTATGTTTATTACTATTTGTTTATATTTTTTGTCATTATCTGTGCTGTTTCACCCTTCATAGTGTTTTAGGTTTAGACACTTGAAGTTGAAGTGATAACTAGCTGTTAAGAAAAGATTATATGCAAGGTAATATTACTAAAAGTGAAACTAATGTGTAATTGTTCTGTGAAGTATCATCACAGATATCCAAGTGTTACAGCTGTTAATAAAGACTGTATTTATGTATGTAAGAATGCTGTTAATGTCCTGTCTATGTATGTTATGAAACTTCCATTGCCCTCTGGTTTAAAACACTAGATAAAGACAGTGTCATTAATGCTTGGCTCATGGCAAGTGTTGAAACACAGCTGCTAAATCAATTCTTTTTACTCAAATAGGTTGCCAGCATCTACCCCTCTTTCATTCCTGACATCTCTATTGACAACAAAAAATATAAACCTTTAGACATTCATTAACTTGTGTAAATTTCAAACCAGAGTTGTTCTGGCAAACTTTGTCTTAAACATGCTAGAAAATTTTGTCTCTCAGCCTCCTATTGGTCTTTTCTACATAAAAGGCTGGGGATGAAACACAGCTGGACAAATAGACCATCCCTGTGAAATCACAATTATATGAACCTAGACACCCCATAGTTTTGTCATGACTTTCTATGTTATCCTAGGGGCTGTTATTAACAAACATACGGTTTTTGCATTTATCACATTTTGACATCCTTTTTAGTTTACTCACTTTACAAGCAGTCTTTTAAATTTCTAGATCTACTAAATGGAAACAAAGGCAAATTGCCTAATTTCATCTTCATTTCCTGAGAGAATGTAAGGTTCCAAGTTTTTCTAAGGGCCATAGTTAACTCAGAGGTGTTCATGTTAAATGGTGTAACTATGGACCTTCATTTGTTCTCAATTACTTTTTTGTAGTCATTGTTCATCGTACCATTTTGTTAGCCAAAATAAGACAAAAAGTGTTATTCTCCCCTTTATAATTTCCTTAACTATGCTCTTCAGAAAAACATAAGGATAGTCCTTGGCATGAAACTTTTCAAATAATTTCCCCATTTCATTTTTAAATGCCATACCAGTTGTCCCTTACCCTTATTTCAGAAAAAAAAGTATAGTTGACAGCTGACATAATGCAGATAGGAATTGAAAAAAGTTTGCTTACGATAAATGATGGAGATGAACTTCTGGTTTGTCATATCCTTGCCTGTGGTTACATCTAAGTTCTCAGTCTTAATAAAATCATAGTGGAAGGTGAACCTTAGTAGCACCATCAAATTAAAAAAAAAAAATGATATTCACTTTCCATGAACTGAGTATATTGTCCAAAAATCTAAAAGAGGCATACAATGAATCAAAATAGTTTGAGGTGAATGCATAATGGGGATGTGATTGCGATTGGTTGATAAAAAATCTTAAAACCCTGTGCAAATTGCTGTGATTTTAATGCTCATGAAGTCCCAAATTTGTAAGGGGATAAAAGTGCTTAGTGGATTATAGTTTTTATCTTTTTTTTATTTTTTTTTATTTTCTACACATTAGGTAGCCATGACTTCATTTTTTTTATTTTTATATAGTTTTTTTTTCTTTTTTGCTCTAGTTTTACTACATTTTCATTTTTTTTTTTAATTTTAGCAACCTCTGTGATTAATTTTAATAGTGTAGTGAGGTTTATGCTAAGATTTGTTAGTTAAACATTATTCATAATTTAGATAAAATCAGGTCTTTATGCTGGTAATGCTGTTTATCATTTTTTATTAAGTTTTTTGACTTGGCATATTTCATGTTTAGGGTTTGATTTAATTAGTGGTTTGGGAGCATAATGTGTGTGCAGTGTGTGAATTTACTTTTATAGTGAACTAAACAAGAGATCTGATCCATGTTTTTCGTTCTTATTTATATTCTTTTAAAGTTAAATGTAGATTTTTGTAGACAGTTATTTTAGGGATGTTTTGGGAGTATGTATGTGTAATTGTCTGTGTTGCCTGTGCATTGTACAAACTATTCGTTTTTAGCAAGTCATTTAAGTATGGCAGGTTTCGGGGATTTTAGTAGAACTGATGACATGCCATAGATAAAGATAAATGTTAATAGGTTCATCAAGGTCGTAGATAAATGTTTGGTATCACTCCAAGAATGTATACCAGGTACTTGGTTTTATTGGACCTTTTGTATGGGGTTTCATAACCAAAGACACTCTAATCATTAAAGTGTGCAAGCTGCCTAACGCTCTATTCAGTACAAACTTAGGGCATTTAACATGGCCCATGAAGTCAGTGGGAAACAACATGGGGAGCTGCAGAAATAATGGCTAGAAGGAATTCAGGTAGGCAACCTTTTGAGGGGGCTGTGAGTGTGTAGTGTGTTTTTTTTTTTTTTTTTTTTTTTTTTTAACATTGAAATAAAGAATGGGAGATGGTGTCATTGATGTTCATCGTGCATACAGCTGCAGTCATAACAGATGGGTTTTCCTGCCGTCAGGCGGGTCCTCGGTCGGCCGAATTCCAAAGTCTAGGTCCAGCGTCGGATGTCATCGCTTCTTCCCTGACGTCAGTGCGACAGGGGTATAAAAGAACCAGCTGACGCCATTTTCTCCAGTCTTTCTTGCCGCGCAGTGCCCGAAGCAGAAGCAGTTCGCAAGTGCCGGTCGGCCAGCTCCTGAGATTACGAATATTTTTTAACCGAAGTCTTCTTAAAAGCTAAGTACCCCGTTGGGGAAACTTTTCTTGCCTCAGACCGATGTCAGACAAAGTTAATAATTGCATTTCATGTGGGAAGCAAATACCGCATAAGGATTTTCATTCCCTCTGCATTCCTTGCTTAGGCCCAGACCATGACGTCTCGGCCTGTCGTTTTTGTGCTACATTCAACAGATGCACTATTAAGTGTCGGGCGGAGTTCGCCCAACATTATTTTGGCAAAAAGTTTAATTACATTATGTCGTCAGATACTCCGACTCCAGTTTTGAGTAAAAGATGCAAAGATAAGGACCGACATACGAGGTCCTCTACTTCTACCAACACCACGCCAAAGCCGACTACAGGTGGTCTGGTTTTCAGCGAGGCACCTACGCAGCCCCTGATGACCGATGACACTTCATTGGCGGTGTCTTCTATGCCCGAGGTCACAGGCTCTTCAGTCCACACCCCGACTACAGATACCGAAGCCACCCTTGGCAGTGAAACTCAGAGTTTAGACAGGCCTGCCACCTCTCAAGCTGTCTTCAGGCCTTCCTCTTCTTTTTCCATCAAGGCTTTCACTAAGTCTAAAGCAGCCATGCATACTAAAAGACAAGCTCCACAGGGCCCCTCTCAAGGCCCCATGCCTAAAAAGCAGATGCTCAAAATGGCTGAGGATTTGATTACTCTTATCAGGGGTTCTCAACCCCCCCCCAGACAAAAGGCCCAGAGTGGAGGAAGAATCCCCTTCCTTGGACCAGGCCTCCATTATTTCAGAACATTCTGAAGACCAGGAACATTCATACTCCCCTTTTGAAGATTCTGATGCAGAGGAGTCCATTCCCTCTGTCCCCCCCCCCCCGAGGATTACTCTTTTGGGGAAACCTTACAAACATATGTCTTATTCTGCCAGACTAAAGAAACTTCAGCTCTATTCAGTAGCATACCGCCTGCTCAGAGGTGATCTCTGCCAGACGTACAAGGCCATGTCCAATCAGGATCTGATGGACATGCTCCACCTCAAAAAATCCAAATCCATCAGGACCATGAGAGCTAAAGACTTAAACCTCGGCACAAGTATGAATAAGACATGCTGGAGGGATAGATTCATAACCCAGAGGCTTCCCATGCTTTGGAACAGGATCCCAGTTTGTATTAGGCAGAGCCCCTCACTGACTCTCTTCAAGAGAAATCTTGATGAGTGGATGGGAGATCGTAAGTTTACCCCAGGGGTCACATCTGTGTCACTGCTAGACAGGGGCACAGTAAACTAATTCTATTATATAAGGGGACCTTCATTGTGTCACTACTAGACAGAGGCACAGTATTCTAGATTTATTCTGTACATTTTTGTACCATTTCATGGGGTGGCAAAAGCCACATCACTATGGCTAGGCTTACAAATGCCCCAGGGCAGATAGCCTAGTACTATACTATGAAACTATGAAACTATACCTTGAGGGAACACTTCCACTGGGAAGGCCAAGAGTACTCAGACTCCAAGAAAAGGCTTAGGGATTTCCTCTTGCTCCCTCAGCACAGGCCTCTGGCTATACCTCCTGTCTTAGACATACTAGATGATGTGTTTTCGGAGGCCTGCCTTAACCCAGATTCTTTACCGCCAGCTCCAGTCAAGCCTGACGGGTATTACCGGGTTCCTGATTCACACCAATCTCTATACAAAAGCCATGCGGCTGACCCAGAAACTATTTCACAGGGTCCCAAGGGAATTAAGGCCTCCACTGCTAAAAATCCATTACCTTCAGAGAGAGATTCCAGAGCTTTAGAAAGGTGGGGGAAAAAGGTATACACCTCGGCCACCTTAACCATGAGGGCATTAAACTGTCAGTTCCATATGTTAAAGTACCAACAGTTTCTGTTGTCACAGTTGAAAAGCAAAATGTCACAACCTGAACAACCAGACTTGAAGGAGTTGCAGGATTTGTTACATAGTGCAGAACAAGTGGGTAAACATACCTTGCAATGTGGTTTTGATGCTTTAGAGGCCTCATGTAGAGCTGCTGTTACAGGATCAGTCATACGTAGACATGCTTGGCTCAAAGAGCAAACCTTACCAGATCATGTCAAAGCTAAATTACTAGATGCACCTCTGCAATAAGATGTATTGTTTGGTGTTAAAGCTGAGGAGGTATTAAAGAAAATGGAGGAAAAGGCAAAATCAATGCAAACAGTGAAAGATTTCCTACAGGTACAACCTCCACGTTTCAGTAGAAATTGGCCTTCAAAAAATTGGTCCTTTCCAGCCACGGACAGACCCCAAAGAGGTAGATACAGGCACCCGAGGGGTAGAGGGCAATCTCAAGGATCGTTTAGAGGCAGACAATGGCAAGCACCTACACAAAGAGGTGGTGAGGATAGTTCACAGCCATTCAGAAAGCAGAACCAATGACTTTCCCTTTGCATGCCAAGCAAGGCTCAAATGGCAGCACCTTTAGGCGGAAAACTGGCATTATTTTTGAAAAATTGGCATATTGTCACAAAAGACAAATGGATCCTGGACATTATAGACAGAGGCTACAGATTCCACTTTCACACCCTTCCAAAAATGAGAGGCATGCCAAACCTGCCACACAATCAAAGGGCAGAGGCACAAAAACAAATTTCAGATCTCATGGACATGAAAGCTATTCAAGAGGTACCTGCACAAGAACAGGGTCAAGGTTTTTATTCCAGACTATTCCTAGTACCAAGGAAGGGCAAAGATTGGAGACCTATTTTGGACCTATCCATCCTAAACACATTTTTACTTGTGCCAAAATTCAAGATGCTCACATTACAGCAGCTTCTTCCCATGCTGGGCAAGGAGTCTTGGCTGGTAACACTGGACCTCAAGGAGGCATACCTGCATGCCCCTATCAGACAAGATTGCAGAAGATACCTCAGATTTCTTGCAGGTTCAACCCATTATCAATTCTCTGCATTGCCCTTTGGCTTATCTACTGCACCCAGAGTGTTCACGAAATGCCTGGCATCAGTAATTGCCTACTGCAGACTTCAAGGGATACAAATATACCCATATTTGGATGACTGCCTGATCCAAACGGACAGCAAGCACATACTTCTGAAACATCTGGCGTTTGTAATAATGTTGTTGAATTCTCTGGGATACACAGTCAACAAAAAGAAATCAAGGCTAATACCCTCTCAAACAATAATTTTCCTGGGTGCCAGCTTGGATACAAACACCCAGATGGCCTACCTCACGCCAGAGAAACAAGGGCAACTAACTCAATACTTCAGAAAACTGGCAACTTTCACCAGGCTGACTGCAAGGAAAATCCTGCAGGCTCTGGGATTCATGGCATCTTGCATCCTACTAATCCCTTGTGCAAAGCTGCATATGAGGAAACTTCAATGGTACCTAAAAAACCTATGGTCTCAACACAGCCACAGTTTGGAAACAATAATACCACTGATTCCATGTCTTCAAAAGGAATTTCTGTGGTGGGCTCAAGCATGCCAAAGAAACACAGGTCTCCCATTCTGCAAGCCTCAAGCAAATCAAGTCATCGCAACAGATGCCTCGGACTACGCCTGGGGGTCGCACATGACAGATCGGTGCATTCAGGGCAAATGGTCCCAAAAAGAAAAGCACCTACACATCAATCAAAAGGAAATGCTAGCAGTAATAAATGCTATTATAGCTTTCAAAGACCTACTGCATCCAGGCCAGCTATTGATAAGGACAGACAACACCACAGTAATGTGGTACATAAACAAACAGGGAGGAACCCATTCATACCCCCTATGCAGGCTAGCCATGTCTCTTTGGAACATGGCTCTGGAATTACAAATCAAACTTCAAGCACAGTACCTGCCAGGGAAGGAAAACACGCTGGCAGACAACCTAAGCAGAAATATGACAGATCCTCATGAATGGAAGTTGCATCCTCAAGTTTTTTACAAAGATAATTCAAGCATGGGGAAGGCCAGACATAGATCTCGTTGCCTCCCACAGAAATCACCAATTGGCAAGATTCTGCTCAAGGACCTTTCATCCTCAGGCCTGGAAAGTGGACGCACTCTCTTTCAGTTGGACAACAATGACAGTTTATGCCTTTCCACCTCTTCCTCTGCTGCCCAAAGTTCTATTAAAAACCAGAGCAGACAGACCAAAGATGATTCTCATTGCTCCGGACTGGCCAAGACAACACTGGTACCCACTCCTGAGGAGCCCAACGCATTCCCCACCATGGATCCTACCTCTAATGCCTCTTCTACTGACTCAGCACAACTACAAAACTCTTCACAGTCAGCTGAAAACACTCAATCTAGCCGCATGGAAGATTCCTTAAATTCACAACAGACCCTACTCTCCAGGGAGGTGCAGGATGTCATTTTGGAGGCCAGAAGGCCTTCTACTAGAAAAGCCTACTCCGCAAAATGGAAACGGTTTTGTGCCTGGAATGAGAAAAAGGGTCAGAATCCTGGAATACTGAATTTACCTCAAATATTACAGTACCTAGCTGAGATGCTAAGCAGTGGACTTTCATTCTCCTCCATCAAAATCCATGCCTCAGCCATTTCTGCAGAATACAACACTGACCCTCCTTTATTCTCTCACCCCCTCTTAAGACATTTCCGCAGAGGGGCTAAGAATATAAAACCCCCAAGGAAACAACCAGTACCTGCTTGGGACCTCAATTTCATTCTAGAAAAACTGACCTTGCCTCCTTTTGAGCCAGCTGCTTCAACAGAACTGCAATATTTGTCCTGGAAAACAGCCTTCCTTCTGGCTATCACCTCAGCTCGCAGGGTTTCGGAACTACAAGCCCTCATGGCTGTGCAGCCTTTCATCATTTTCCATCAGGACAGAGTTTCCTTACGGACCAATCCTTCCTTTATGCCAAAGGTCGTATCCAGGGTAGCCTTGAATCAGGCTATCCACTTACCTACCTTTTACCCTAATCCTCAAAATAAAGGGGAGAGACTACTACATTCCTTGGACATTCACAGACAGCTACGTTATTATTTGGACAGAACAAAGCCTTTCAGAAAATCAGAGCAACTCTTTGTGTCCTATGCTATAGGAGCTCAAGGGAAGCCTATTTCCAAACAGACAATCTCAAAATGGATAGCCCACTGCATACGCTTTTGTTACTCTTTTCATGGTAAAACTGTACCTGCAGGCATCAGATCTCACTCCACAATGGCCACAGCTACCTCTGCAGCTTTCCTCAGGGGGGTTCCTACCAAAGATATTTTGGAAGCAGCCACTTGGAGTTCTGTACATACTTTCTCCAAGCACTGTCACCTACCATTATACTCCAAATCTAGAGCAGGGTTTGCCACTGCAGTCTTGCAGGGCATCCTGGCTCCTCCTAGTTCCACCTAGTGCCTACCACCCTTTTTTTTTTAGCTTTGGGATTCTACCCATCTGTTTTGACTGCAGCTGTATGCACGATGAACATAGTACAGTTTTGTATCTACCATAAATGTAGATGTTCGAGTGCTAATACAGCTGCAGTCCAGGTTTCCCTCCCTCCTTCCCCTCTTGGGACAGTCCTAATGGCTAACACCTCCTCATACAACCTGATTGGGGTATTCTTTTATGGTGTATTTGCTTGCAGCTACTGTTTTTTGATTATATTGCATTGCATTATTACATAAATTTATGTATTGCCTTCCTTCTGGGGGCACCTGACATCTGGGGCAAGAAAAACTGAAGAAAATGGCGTCTGCTGGTTCTTTTATACCCCTGTCGCACTGACGTCAGGGAAGAAGCGACGACATCCGACGCCAGACCTAGACTTTGGAATTCGGCCGACGGAGGACCCGCCTGACGGCAGGAAAACCCATCTGTTATGACTGCAGCTGTATTAGCACTCGAACATCTACATTTATGGTAGGTACAAAACTGCACTTTTTTGTTCTGCTTATTTGTTTAAGTACCTGTTTTACTTTTTATCAAGGTTTTCTTTTTTGAGAGGTTGTGATTTTTGTAGGTGGGCTGATGTTTTGGTGTTTTATATAATTTTGTTTTACATGTGAAATATGTGAACTTTAGTTTTAGTGAATGCTTCCAAATATGGTGCTTTTTAGTGAAGGCAATGGTGCCTCAAGGATGGTAGTAAATGTTTAGTGCACCAGGAGTCTGTAGTCTGTTATAAAGTGTGTCTGCCATATATGTTAAGTTAGAAGGAAGAAGGGAGGTGAACTATAGGAGAGAAGAGCCTAAAAGAAATGTTTAAACACAGAACTCAAAAAAGCTTTCTTGTCTTGCACTCATACATGTGTATATATAAATACATATATAATATATATATATATATATATATATATATATATATATATATATATATATAATTTATTTATTTATATACGTATGTATGTATGTAACATTTTTACTGGTAAAGTCCGACTTGGAACAAAGTCAATTTTAAGAGGAGGCCCGGGGAGAAACGCCCCAGACACGTGTCTTTGTAACGTGGGAGGAAACTGGAGTACCTGGAGAAAACCTACACAAATGCAGGGAAGACAGTCCACACAGAAGGCACTCCAGCTGAGAATCAAACCGGAGAACCTTTTGCTGTGAGGTGACAATGCTACCCCTGCAGCACTGTGCTGTCCATATGTCAGGGGTTCAGTTGCTGTGTAGGATTAGTAGAATACTGCAGTAAGACAAGAAAATATAAAGAATGTATTTACTAAGCAATGTGTTCCATTTGTAATTGGAATCATGTACCCTAACGACTGAAAGAAGAACTAAATTGAAAATTTCCATAAGTGACGTGAATGATGTTTTTAATTTGGCTGCTGTGAGGTGAACCGTGTCTTGCTTTTTGAGACCTCAAAAGACCCATTTCTATCTGACCTCCTATTTCTTTGCAAAACCAGTGGCTCTACAAATGCATGTGGTAAGGACATTAATCTACATCAACCAGAAAACAAGAATTGCTGGAGAGATAGGTTCATATATTCCCAGCTTGTGGAATAACTTACCACTAAAGTTCCAAATAATGGTGTACTCATCCAGTTGTCAAGGCTAGTCTTGATGATTGGATGAGTAGACAGAAATTTACACCAGGGTTATCATATATGGTCCTGCTAGATTTGGTGCTTGTCAGCTGTGGCAAGAACTTTGTGTGTCTACTTAAAGGTGTATATAAAGCTAGGTATCATATGTGTTCCTGTGTCCTTTTTGTGGTCATATAAAAAGACCCTTATTATTTATTTATTTTTTGTTTGTTTGAGTTTGCAATTACTCCTGCAAAGGTGCTCCGGGTGACAAAGACTGAACTAAGAAAGTCATTGCTCAGTAAATCAACTACACTCTTAAATTGATTTATTTTTCACAGTTTTGAAATGTATGTTAATAATGGTATTTGTCACAAAAAAAACCCATGTCATTAGACTGTATCAAACACTGGCCAAAGAAATTGTCAGTTTACACGCTGATATTTTGCCTAATTTTGGTCCACAGAACAGAGCACATTCCATCACCTACACTCAGCATAGTGACTGAAAGTGAAGGGAAGGGAAAGATTCTGATTTGAGATGTCTTAAGAAAATTATTCTATCGTATAGAAAAGGGTGTGCTTTATCTCCTGGATGATTCGGTATGTTTTTAGGTTCTGTCCGTGCATTCAAATAGTGTTGTGAGCAGCTTTCACAGAGATGCAGATACTTTGGAAGCTCACTAAGGCTTTGCTAGATACGGCTAGCTTTTATCTTGGCATCTTTGCCCTCCTGATCAAACCACATCAGCTGTGGGCAAATCCTAATGTACCCATGGGTAGTTGTGGGTTACTGTTCAAGTACATGTCAAATAGCAAAAATTCCATGCAGGTAACCTCAAAAGTTTCTGGAAGAGGGTTGATCAGCTATTTCATTCTGGACAAAACTCTTCAATGTATCCCCTATTATCTCATCTCAGTAACAGAGGTGACTGACCAGTTTGTTTATCACCTCTGTGACCTCATTACATAGCCAAGCCAACAGTCAATCAGTTACTTTGTCTGTTTCACATCTTGACTGTCCATCCTTAGTCATGCACATAGTCACGGTACACACTGTGCCCACAAGCCCTTACATAACTTTTAATTTGGGTTCCCAGTCCTGGCAATATGTGCCCCCCCCCCAAGAGTTCTAATAATAGCAGCTAGTCCATTGCTTTTCTAGGATCATTCAGTTAAAGAATATATCCTTGCTGTTTGAGAATGAGCTCTGATTTTATCCTTGCAGAAACATGGACCCTCTGTTATTTTATTACTGCGCTGTGTCTTTCTTCTAAAGTCATGGGAAATAAATGTGTGCACTTTCAACAGCTGCCATATAACATTAAATTAAAATTTATGTCAAGCTCACGGTATGATGTTTGGCATAGACATGGTACATATACAGCTCTTCTACACATTGTTCCTTCCATCTGTAACAAATTAAACTGAGGCACATTTTAAGTGCATTCTTTCTGGACCTTTCTAAGGGTTTTGACAGGGTCTCCTTCTAAACTCATTGAGTTCATGCTGACCTTTGGTCTTGCTTCCAGAGACAAGAAGTGGTGTTTCAGCTGTTTGTCAGAGAGAGCTAGCTGGCAGACTAAACAAGGGTATCCCTCACTTTCTTCAGTTGTACTTGGTGTACCTCAGGGCTCTCTTTTAGGACAGTTATTGTTTACCGGTTTTGTAAATCAGAGAATCATTGCTCATACTGAATACAGACAACTCCAATGTCCTGGCTGAAAACAGTCTTGACATCAAATCAAAGCTGCAAACCAGTTTTTACTTCTTTGACATGGTTCAACACTATGGGCTTGCACTGTAATACTTATTTTTTTTTTTAAGATATCTTCTTTCCTTAGAACATTAAGCTCAGTCATGTTGACTGGGGGTCTCATCCCAGTATGGATTATATTCTATACCATTCACTACTGTGCCTCAGCATAACCTCCCTTGACCATTCCACATTCTAGAAGTTGAGTCTTAAGTTTCTGAGTTGTGTCAGTGATGAGCAGCTCTGATGTAACTAACACATATCTAACATGGTTGCCAGGATTAATCAAAAACTTAGTATATCGTACAAAGAAAAGTAATTTCCCAGACTTGATGCCAGACTGTCAATTGCTGCCCGTATTTTTATTTCAAGTCTTCTCAAATAATTTCCTAGGTCATCTCTTATTTCTCCAGCAGCAGACTGACCATGCTTACAGAAGGGTTATGCACTTTGTAGATGACCACAGAGGTAGGACCCATTATTATTTATCTTTACGTGAAATGTACTGGCTATAAGTTGACCATTTATAGTTCCTGATGTAGTTAAGTCATTTCAGAAGATTCTATATTCTTCAGATTACCGCTCTCTGTCAATATCTTTACTTGGAAAAACACTCCTTGTGAACTCTGGTTATAGGTTGGTATGGTTGTTAGTGTACCTGCAACCAAAAAGTACATTTGATGACACAGTGCTATGTTCTTGCAGAAAAGTTATGGAATTATCCTTTCTGTAAACTTTGCCACATTCCAGACATAAAACATTTTAAATTTGAATTACAAAGGCTGCAGTTTTCAGTGGAAGTAAGTGTGGCATCACTCAAACTTCATGCTTACTCTAGCTGCCAACCTCTTCGTGCTACATATTGTCAGGCACTGATGATGGCCTATCTATTGATGTTTTAGTTTTTATTGCCAGTTTCCTTTTATTTTTCTTTACTTTCATCATGACCCTGTCAGTGATTTTTACTTTTCGCAGTGCAGTACTGTTGTCTCATGTCAATGACAACTTGCCCTTGGCTATGCTTTACTAGTATTTATTTTAAACAATTTTTGCAATGCAGTGTTAGGCCAGGCATTACTCCATGCATCTGCTTTGTTCTGCAGACTTGCAGTGTATAAGTCTCTCTTTACAGTTTAGATAAGCCGCTTTATAGGTTTGATCTCTTTTCACAATCATAACACCTTTTCTGCATACATTCTATTGACACTCATAGTTCCTTACGGTGCCATGACATTTTCTGAGGCTCGATTCCTCAACTTGAATGACTTATTTAATAGTAAGAAGCTTGTAAAAGGGCAAGGTGTAAGAAACAAAATGATACTTTAACATTGTTAATCTAGGATGCGTTGCATTGGAGATGTTTATAACAACTGACGTTTACATGTAATTCATTTTTTCAAAACTGAGTGAAGTACATATTGAGGGGCATAGTATGAAATGTGGTGGGAGAGAGACAGTGACGATGTATTTTCTGTGTGTAATGCACTGAAATGAAGGTACTACTAGTTATTTGCTAGTAATTATGTAAGTATAGAAAGTTTTATTTTGATGGTTCCAAAACCAAACCAGTTACAAACTGTAGCATAACATCTAGTAAAACTTCAGATGTGCTGGAGAAAACTGTCATTATACTTGCAGTACAAGTTGTACAGCTTGAGAGGTAGTCGGTGTTATTTGTACTTTTTGTTATGCAAATACACAATGTTTCATATTTCTGTCATTATTTAAATAAAGAAAAATCCAGAGAGATTTTTTTTGGCATTTTGTAAAATCTTAAGTCTATTTAACAAAAGTACACTTTCCAAGGTATGAAGTTGTTTGTGAAAGTATAGAGAAAAATATCATGTAGATTTTTCTTCATTAAAATATATAGCAGTACTAATGTAAAGACTGTGAATGCACTGACTTCTTTGACTTCTGTTACTATAAAACCTTTTGCTGATCACCTTGCTATTCATACCTGTCTAATAACATGTACTGTTCACTGTATATTTACTGTGGTTTGGTGTCTGTCGCTCGTTCCTTTCTAACATAGATGACAATCGGGCAGGGTATTTCGTTTAGATGATTTAATACATAAAAACACATCAGGATGGATGGCAGTATCATAAAATAGTAAACAGACTGGTTAACAGACAGATCTTACAAACATGCATGCTTACATCTCGACAGCTTACTACAAAATGGCAGTCAAACTCGCACATGCTCAGTATTTATCCACTTGCGCAAGCCCTTGAATAGCTTCTTAAAGATACATACACACACACTGATCTACATTCTCCCTCTTAAAAAAGATTGTCCTTGGTAAAAATAACATTAGTTAGACATGTATTATTATAGACATTAGAAACAAAACACAGTGTTCATGTTCAAGTTGCCATGTATCTGTTACGTGCTCTGGAGATGCTACCGGATCTCATTAACATAACAATCTGGACTGAATTTAGCAACAGGGATGGTCTTCAGTAAAAACAACTCGTATCAGGACATTCTGGATTCATCACAGGAATGGGAATATTCTCTAGAACTTCTTCTGGAATTGAGACACTGGACAACTCGCTCTGAGTCTTTCTCACAGGCTATGTGTTGTGGTATAGGCTCGGACACTGGTCTCAAATGTTTCCGATTCCGCCTAAACTCTGATCCTTGTGATTCCACAGTGTACGATCTCTGCTCTGGGCAAATACTCTTCATGACTCCAATCCGATCATAACTTTTGGACATTTGCATCCTTAGCACTTCTCATAATGGATTGAGCGGTTTGCTGGTCTTATCGTAGTAGGACTTCTGGGTTAATCACTTCTTCAACAGATTGTTTTTCACTGACCTGTTGTTCTTGACACATGAATCAGCAGTTGACTACTGATCGGTAATGTGGTTATGTTTTTTCTCTACAGAAGTCTGTGGGCAGGTGAACCAAGATGTTTATCACGAGGAATATTTTTGATATTTAAGAGATTCAAGAAAACATCACTATTGTCTCGTTTAGCCTTCTCTATCAACTGTTTTGCATTTTGAACTGCATGTTCTGCCAAACCATTCGACTGCGGGTACTCACGGCTACTCGTGACATGAGTAAAGTCCCATTCTTTGGCATATCATTTGAACTGTTGGCTTGTAAACTGCTTGCCATTGTCAGAAATAACTTTTTGTAGACTACCATGGACTGCAAAATGATGCTTCATCTTAGTAATGACAGTACTGGATGATAGGTTGGGAGGTAAGTCAGTCTTGAACCAATTTGAGTAAGAGTCTACTAACACCAAATAATGTTGACCATTCCACTCGAATATATCAGTGGCTACTGTCAACCAAGGTAGTTTAGGAATCTGGTTTAGCTGAAGTGGTTCCTTCTTTTGATGTGGCTTTGTACTGTTACACATGAAACAAGATAAAAATACTCTCTCAATGTCTTGTGACATAGAAGGCCAAGATACTAGGCCTCTCACCCTTCTTTTGGTAGAGTCGGTTTCTGGGTGACCACAATGCAAGATAGTAATGTACTGTTGATGCAAAGACGTTGGAACAATTACTTTTGGACCTTTCATAATGATACTTTGATACCTTTGTCAGACAAAATCTCTTCTTTGTATAGAAAATAAGGTTGCACTTCTTGAGGTAAACTAGATTGCTTTGACAGCCATCCTTGATTGATAAAGTGGTTGAGCCTTTGTAAAACTGGATCTGTGGCTGTGTGATATCTCAGCTCATCAAGACGTGTGGAAGAAATATTTCTCACTTCCATGACTTCAAAATCAAGGTTCTCATTCTTATCTGTTCTGTGGTGTTTCTGGGTGATCTGGATAATGTAATGGAAACAAGGATATGACCTGTTGGGTACAGTCACAGGTAAAAAGCAGAAAAATAAAAAAAAATAAAACTTACTGTGACCTGCAGATAAAGCAAACTTTAAAAAACTTAAAAAAAAAAAAATACATTTATTCAATGAAACTACACAGGTAAGTGCTACTAGAGACACAGGTTCATTAAATGGACATGTGGATTGACAAGACATAGAATTACTTGCAGCTAATGGGTCAGTTGAACAACTAAATATGGGATGTGAAGTTGTTCAATCTCACCGTTCATTCTTACACATGGGTTCGGATCCAATCCATCGTCTCCAAGTTGGCTGTTTTCACAAGCTCAAGATCTTAGAGTAGCTCGAGGCCAAGTCCCTATCCCATGATTCTCTCTGTCTCACCTCAGATCTAGTTTGCCGCTGCAACAGATCAGAGGTCAATAGAGAGCTCAGGCCAGTATTCTTGATGATTCTTATCTTTATAGCAAAGTATTTGCTCTTTCTATTGCTAGAGTATGTTTTTTGGGCTAGTTAGCCGTAGTTTTAGTTCAGGCTTTGTTCGTGCCTTTACTGCTGATGAGATTTTCGTCCTTTAAGAGCAGCTGCTCTTAGGCCTTTGGCCGTACTTTAGTTATTTTTGAACAGTGTGTTCCCTATCCTTGCTAGATTTTCATAGCTAATGCCTTAAAGTTACAATTTATAGTTAGTGTTAGAGTGTTTATATAGATAGTTAGTTCTATAGTTATTGTAGAGTTTGCTGTGTGTTTGCTGAGTTAATTACAGTTTCCTTAGTGTGGCTTAAATAATTGTTTTTGGATTGCTTCTGATTGGTGCATACTTTTGTTGTTATTATGGCTGATCAGAGGGAAAAATAAAAGTCAGGTTTTAAAAAATGCCCTAAGTACGGGCAGAAAATGTCTATTACCGACTCTCATGTTAATTGTGTTTATTGCTTGGGGCCAGTTCATCTCCTGGAGGATTGCTCTATTTGCCATTTCTTTAGTAGCAGGGTATTGCTGGAGTGCAGAAGAAAACTGGTGGATAGAGACTTGCTGAAACCAGAATTTCAGGGGTCCTTGGACAAGGCTGACCAGACTTCCAAGTCGTCAAAGGGGTCGAAGACCTCCAAATTCGTCAGAGCCCAAGTCATCAGCTCCGAGCCTTGCTGTTAAGGTGTGGTTGCCGGCTTCGCAGTCTTTGGAGCCGTGCACCGAGCCAGTGTTTTGGAACCGATCCCCAGTTTTGGAAACTGTCTCTGAAATCCTGAGGTCACCCATTCTGCAATCGCTGTCTTCTTCGGTGCCTTCGACTCATTCTTTGAGAGCCCTCTCTGATGTGGATGTGGACCGAGTCGTGCAGAGGCTTCTCGAGAATCCAGCACTGGCTAAATTATTTTCGGCTTCAACCCAACCGGTTTTGGAGCCTAAGACAATTGTACCTGCTGTGACTACTCCTCCTCCGAGCCGAGCTGAGCCTTCGGAGTCAGAGGAGGAGGAACTGATGATCGTGGATCCTTCGGAGCCGATGCCTGATGTTCATCATGTTTCACTGTTGCATTCCTACCCAGTGGGTTAACCGGCTCCCAGTAGCCCTCGATCGGTCAGAATACCAAAGGTAAGTAAAAATGACGTTGACTGTCAGTTGCAAAGGACGTCAGGGCGTCCGATACAAAAGGAGGCAGCTGAAGTCACTTCCTCCGTCTTTCTTGCCGCGGAGCCCGAATCAGAAGCATTTCTTGCACGAGTGCCAGTCGGCAGTTTACTTTTTTGTTTCCAACTACAAAGTTGAAGTCAACTACAGCTAAGTACCTTGTTGGGGTATCCTCTTTTCTTTCCTTAAAGAATGTCAGAAAAGGTTAAAAATTGTCTTACCTGTGGAAAGCAAATTCCCTATAGAGATTTCCATTCCTATTGTATTATTTCTGTAGGCCTTGACCACAACGTTCCTAATTCTCATTGGGCTAAACTTTTAGCTAAGCATTTTGTATTTTGGCCTATGTTTGTCGGTATGGCATCCTCTGGTCTTCAGGATTCGGATATCCCCAAGAAACGTAAGGATAAGGACTGCGACAGGCCTCTGAAGGTCAAGTCCTCGGATGATGTTAAGTTGGTCGTCAGTCATACGGTAGCCGGTGAGGCGCTTTTGCAGCCTTGCAGCCCACAGATTTTCAACCGCAGGCCTCAATTGAGACCATTTCAGAGACCCTCAGGCCTCCGGCTTCCATTTTGCCTTCTGACCTTCTGCCTGTTGCCTCTTCAGCTGGATCTGGAGCCGCGAAGCTGACTCCGGTGTCCGAGACCTCCATTCCTCATTCAGACAGCAAGCTCATACAGACGACTTCGGCTGCAACTTCGGCGGTTGCCAGGCCTCCCGAGTCCTTTAGACTTGGCAGGTAAATCTTCCAGTCGTAAGCCTGTGAAGAGGCAGGCTCCAGTTTCCTCTTGTTCCTCATTCTCAAATGGTTAAAATGGCTGATGACCTTTTGACTCTTATTAGGGGGTCACAGCCTCCTTCAAAAAGAGGTAGGGATGTCTCCTGAGGCTTTGTCCTTTTCAGGTTCTGATGCTTCTACCATTTCTGTTGATGAAGAAGAAGTTTCTCAAGCTTTCTCTCCTTTTGAGGATTCAGGCACAGAGGAGTCCATCCCTTCTGCTTCTCGTCCAGAAGATTTCTCTTTTGGTGATACTTTAAATACTCTCAGGGAACATTTTAAATGGGAAAGTCAGGATTATCCCCTTTCTAAGAAAAGGATTAGGGAGTTTTTGGATTTGCCTCAGCATAAGCCTTTGGCTATTCCTCCTGTGTTGGAAGTGGTTGATGATGTTTTTCTGGAAAATTCCTTGACTCCAAATTCGGTTCCTCCTGCTCCCAGGAAACCTGACGGGTAATATAGAGTCCTTGATTCTCATTTGTTTCTTTTTAGGAATCTGCTGGCTGATCCAGAGATTATTTCTCAAGGCCCTAAAGGAGTTAAGACCACTGTTACTAAAAATCCTGTTCCTTTTGACAGGAAATGTAGGAACCTAGATAGGTGGGGTAAAAAGGTTTATACCTCTGCCATTCTTGCCATTAGGTCTACTAGTTGTCTTTTTCATATGCTGAAGTACCAGCAGCACACCTTGGAAGCTATTAAGTCTAGGATAGCAAGTGTGCCTCAGTTGGCGGAGAGTAAGGATATGCAGGATTTGCTGAATTCTGCCAGTCTTGTCGGTAAACATTCATTACATTGTGGTTTTGGTTCAGGAAGGGAGAAACATTCTACATTCTCATCTTCAGTCTCTCCATTTGGCAGCTTTGCTCATTGTATGACTCCTTCCTTTTCTTCTTCCCTTTCACAGCAGGTGGTTGACGTGCTGAAGGAGGCCAGGAAGCCTAGCACTAGGAAGTCCTACGCTGGCAAATGGGAAAGATTCTCTCTTTGGATGCAGGCTAGAGGGGAATCTTCTTCTCAGCCTACCCTTCCTCTGATCCTGGAATACCTGGCTGATTTGCTTCAGGGTGGTCTTACATTCCCACCTGCCTTCCCCCTCCAGGTTCTTGAAGAACGAGTAAGACTTGTGGCTTGGTAGCTCTTGTTATATGACTTCATACTCCGGCTGGAGTACCTGGTATGTGTTATATCTGTTACATGCTGGGATCAGCAAACTAGATCTGAGGTGAGACAGAGAGCATCATGGGATAGGGACTTGGCCTCGAGCTACTCTCAGATCTTGAGCTTGTGAAAGGGGCTGACTCGGAGCCAGTGGATCAGCTCCAAACCCATGTGTAAGAATGAAGGCGAGATGAACAACTCACGTGGAACATGATGGTAAGTACATAACTTCTTTTTCAGTGGATACCATTAGTAGTAATCCACCAGTGGCTATGACCTCAACGTCTACAACCTCTGATACACATATGGCCACTGATATGGTTGGGGGGTCCAATGTAGTACCTAAAACAACCCCCTTTTTTCCTTACCGGAACCACTTCCAATAACTATGGCACAGAGCAAAGGGGGATCACACAGATGGACGAAGAGAGGCCGAGTGCAGCACAAGCAGCAGTCCATGGAGAGGTTTACCTGCATGGGATATGGAACAGGAATTGAATAATTTGGTGGTGAATATTTCCTCTATACATGTTACTTCTGCACAACATCAGGTATTGAATAAAGGTTTGTCCTTTGTACCTGCACAGAAATCGAATCTCTCACAGGTTCTGACTGATTTAAGATTATTTTCACGTAATTTGACTTTAGCAGCAATGTTTCATGATACACTTGAAGCACCTAGGGTGTTTGCTAAACCAAGTACTTTTATACCAGAAAAACATCCTATTATTGAGACTTATGTGACTGTATTTGATGAATAGACTAGAATGGCACTTAATGAGCAATGTACATCATGCTGTTATAAATTGAATGCTAAGGAATATAGAGCATTGAATGACCTTAAACATCTCAAATCTGTTGAGATTTGCCCCACAGGTAAAGTTATGGACACTAGTTTGTATTTAGATTCTATGACTGAGCTGTTGAGAGATGATAAAACTTACCAAGTGATTAGAAAGCTGCAACTGAAGCTATTGTTGATAGGATTGCTGTATTGTTATTTGATCTATTGATTACAGGTACAATTAATGAAGATTTGTTTAAATATTGTTCAGTTGAGCATCCGATTGTTCCCATCTTATATGGACTTCGGAAGATACATAAAAATCTGTATCATTCTCCCATGCGACCTATGCTATCTAGTAGAAGATGGGCTACAGAACCCTTGTCCATCTTTTTGGAGAAGATGAAACGGTCCTTGCCCAGTCCCAGAGAGTTTTATTATGATCCAAAACTAATTATTATCCAAAATCAACGAATCGGTGAATGCTTTCGTTTAATCTACGTTAAACTTCTTCAGACAATTTTTAATGCAAACCTCACTTCCTTTTATATATATGCCAATTACCAATTATTAAACTTTATTACTCTCAATTCAATTATTAATTCGTAATTACTTATTAAATTATTAAATTATCTTCCTGCTCACTGAATATGACGCTAAAGAAATAACACGCTTGTATAACATGTATTCTTAGACCATTAAGAATACTAAGAATAAAATATAAAATATATGATGTATAAACATCTTTACTAATGAACTAACATGTTTCTATGAGTGCTAGAAAATGTAAAGAACCTTGATCAACTGATATACACATTATAAAATAGTAAAATATATATATAAATCTATTAAAATTCATGTGATAAATTAATAAATTATTATGATATAAATAATTTAGATTTAAATTAGAGTCTGAAAGTAAATGGTTAATACAATAAATATATACACTTGCTCAAGTGAATACATAAATATTTAAAATATGAGAAATTCTTAAAAATGTAAGTATAAAAAAAATATATATATATGTATGTGTATATATATATATATATATATATATATATATATATATATATATATATATAAAACGGTTTATCAGCACTGTGGATATTTTTTCATTCTGGGACTGGGCAAGGACCGTTTCATTCCTGTGTTTATTTTAGTTTGGTTTTCGCTTGTGTATCATTTTTGGAGAAGATGTTGAGACCTAAACTTGACAAAGTTGATTCTGTGTTGAAAGACACCAAAGATTTTTAGAGGATTTATATAGTAAGGTCAATTGTTTAAATAGGACTACTGACCTAATATTGGTTACCCTGGATGTCACTTCTTTATTCACAGTGATTCCAAACACTGTGGGTATTGATTATGTAAGGTTGTTTTTAGAAGAATATGCGAATATGTCCAGTAATAAAATTGAGCTTATCTGTACCCTCCTCGAATTGGTGTTACAGAACAATGCCTTTGTGTTTGGTCAGGACTATTTTTTGCAGAAGGTTGGCATGGCGATGGGCACAGCTCGTGCCAACAGCTACACCAACCTTGTGCTAGCATACTGGGAACACTAAGGTCTGTAAAGATAATGTATATGCACAACATGTCATTCACTATAAACGTTTTGTTGATGACCTCTTTTTGCTTTGGGAGGGTAGTATGGAACTATTAGATGAGTTTATTTCTTTTATGCAAAGGTCGACTGACTTTTTAAGTTTCAGCAGTAAGATCTCTTTAGAATCCTTTGATTTCTTGGATATTACTGTTCATATTAATAATCTGTGCAAGTTCAATACTAAAATATATAAGAAGCCATGCAAAAAGAATTAAGTGTTGCATAAGAGCAGCATGCACCCCAGACATATCCCCAGGAATGTCCTGAGGGGACAGTGTCTTAGGGTCATGCGAATACATACTGATGAGACGTCATTGGAACATGCTTTGAAGGAGTTTAAGACTGATTTTTTGAGACATGGGTACACTGAGACTGAGATAGATGCCTGCATACAGAGACCTAGATCAGAAAGAAGCAGTATAGCTAGACCATATTTGTCTGTTTTTTTCTGCTATTGAAGTGACCCTCCGTTCCTGCATCTGGATATAATAATAGGACTACTAGATGTGTTTTGACATATTTTAATGACATTAATATAATTACAGTTATTCTTAAAAAGAGCTGGAATATTATACAGAGCTGTCCTGACCTTGCTGATATAGCGACAATGAACTGCAGTTAATTTTTTGTAATGGCATTTCTCTGAAAAGACAACTCTGTTTTAGGAATAATACAGACTGTGTTGACCTTTTTAATTCTTCATGCTATGGCACTTTTCCATGTAGGAATTGCAGAGCATGCCATTATATATTCTGGCCACACTTTTGAGCACCTATTACTGAAACATACCATAGATTTGTCTTTTTATGCTGACTGTAGAACAATCAATGTGGTTTATTATGCGTTTTGACAAGCATGTTTTGCCTTTTATATTGGTAAAACGAATCAGTGTTTCAGAGATAGGATCCTTGAACACCTGGGTGAGATCTGGAATGTGAGAGACACTTATGCACTTGCTGTTCATATGCAGAAGTCAGTGACGCACCATACATTCAAGTTTTTTATTTTGAAGACTTTTAAGTTAGGTGTTAGAGGAGGAAATAAAAATATTACTATAAAAATATTACTGAAACTAAAGAACAAAGGTGGATACTTGAATTATGATCTTTTAAACCACTAGGTTTGAGTGATTCCATAGATAAAAATATATGCATGTATGTATATTATTATTATTATTATTAAGTTCATGGAGGTTGGTGTAATAGAATAGTTTTTGTTCTGCGCTCTTTGCATGAATTTTATGTACTGTATGAATAAGAGCACAATGTGTTTTATAGTGCTGCTGTTTTAAACTACAGGATTGAAGTTTTCTGTGATGTCACTGTTAAGAAACGTACTCTGTATCAGATCTTGCTGAAGAGACGGTGAATATCCTTGGTGATTTATTGTTTCTCTGTTCTTATTTGTCAGTTTGAATATGTATTAATGAGCTGGGAAATGATGCTTTTGTATTTAAGAAACTCTTTGAAGTTTTTCTTTTGTCTGATGAAGCATTAGTTAATTCAGTGCAAAAGCGTTTACCTGTGTAGTTTCGTTGAAGAAAGTATTTTTTAAAAGTTTTTTATCTCGCAGTCACAGTAATTTTATTTATTTTTTTTGATCTGGATAATGTATCAGTAAGATAAACAAGTCTGCCTTTCTTGTAGACGAGTGAAATTACACTTTTGCAGTCTCAACATCATACGTTGCAGTCTGGCTGGAGCTGAATGGTCTGTTTCGATCTGGATAGGTCTACCCTAAACATAATCATGAAATTTCGAACATGCAAGGACAATTGCAAAAAGCTCTTTCTCTATCTGAGCATACTGGATTTCAGTTTGGGTTAGAGTTTCGGCGCAAAGGTAATAGGTCGACCTTCTTGTACAATAACTGCACCAAGACCAAATTTTGAAGTATCACATGAAAGAGTAACTGGCTTGTGAACATCATAGTATAGTACAGTTGTGTACACTTACCATAAATGTAGATGTTCGAGTGTATTCACTGTTGCAGTCATTACATTTGGGGTAATCTGCTGGCAGGTTGCCCTCAGTCGGCCTGAATAACAAAGTCTTGGGTCCTGCGTCGGTTGCTGTCTCCTCTTCCATGACGTCAGGTTGTCAGGGGTATAAAACATGCAGCCGATGCCATTTTAATCAGTTTTTCTTTCCCCAGATGTCAGGTGCCCCCCAAATGAGGAGCAAAAATATGTATGTGTATATATATATATATATATATATATATATATATATATATATATGTGTATATATATATATACATATACGTGTAATTTAGAACACAAACTTTACCTCCAACTAAAAGCAAATACACCACCAAGGCTTTTGAGCATAGTGAAGGAAAGAAGAGGTATGATAATAGGGAAGAAAGGGGGCTGGCGGGTGGGTAACCCAGACTGCAACAGTGAATATACTCGAACATCTACATTTATGGTAAGTGTACACAACTGTTCTATGTTCTTCGTGTTTCACTGTTGCAGTCATTATATTTGGGTAGAATCCCAAAGCTATGGAGGGGAGGATGGACTTAAACAGCATTAGGAGCAGCTATAAGGCCCTGCATGACAGCAGTGGCAAAGCCTGCCCTGGATTTAGAAAAGAGAGGTAAATGGCAATGTTTTGTGAACATATGAACTGAGCTCCAAGTAGCGGCTTCTAGAATGTTTCTGGTAGGAATCCCTCTGAGAAAGGCTGCAGAAGTAGATGCAGCCCTGGTGGAATGGGATCTGATTCCCTTGGGTCCAAGTTTACCATGGTGCACGTAGCAGAAATGAATACAATGGCTAATCCATTTTGAAATAGTCTGCTTTGATATAGCCTTCCCCTCTGCCCCTGCAGCAAATGCCACCAGTAGTTGCTCAGACTTTCTTAGAGATTTTGTCCTGTTTAAGTAGAATCTTAGCTGTCTGTGTACATCCAATGAATGCAGGATCTGCTCCCCCTTGTTCTGCAGATTTGGGAAAAAAGTTGGCAGGTGAATGGTCTGGTTAAGAGCCACACTGGATACCACCTTAGGCATAAAAGAAGGATTGGTCCTGAGGGCCACCCTGTCTGGGTAAAAGATAATGAAAGGCTCCACTGCCATGAGAGCCTGTAGTTCTGAAATCCTTCTAGCTGAAGTGACTGCTAAAAGAAAGGCTGTCTTCCAAGAAAGAAATTTTATGTCTGCAGTAGCCGCTGGTTCAAAAGGAGGTAGGGTGAGTTTTTTCAGCACAAAATTGTCCCATGCAGGAGTCTGTGCTCTCCTGGGAGGTCTTAAATTCTTGGCCCCTCTGAGGTACTGCTTTAGCAGGGGATGAGAAAGGAGACGAGGCTCTGTGTTGTAATGAGCCGAGATGGCAGAGGCATGGATTTTTATAGAAGAAAAAGATAGGCCCTTGTGAAGCATCTCAGTTAAATATTGCAAAATCTGAGAAATATTGGGCATTGCTGTGTTTATTCCTTGTGCTTGGTTCCAAGCACAGAATCTCTTCCCTTTACCAGCATAAGATTTTCTAGTCCTAGGCCTTCTAGCCTCCAAAATGACATCCATCAGGTTTACTGAGAGATGTGATTGGTGAAATTAGTTGATTAGCCATGCTGCAAGATTCAGAGTTTGGAGTGGAGTGTGCAGAATTTGATAGTTCTGCTGAGAAAATAGATGAGGTGTCTGAGGCAAGTACCACGTTGGAAGGTGCGACATATTCCTTAGAAGCGGGTACCAGTGTTGGCGAGGCCAGTCCGGAGCAATCAGAATCATTTTTGGTTTTTCCTGTCTGACTTTTAGGAAAACCTTGGAGAGCAGAGGCAGAGGGGGAAAGGCATAGAATGATAGTTTTTTCCAGCTGAAGGATAGAGCATCCACTTTCCAAGCTTTTTTGTGATGAGTTCTTGTGCAGAATTTGTCCAACTGGTAGTTTTGGGGAGAGGCAAATAGATCTATGTCTGGGCTCCCCCATTTTCGTGTCAACATGCTGAAGATTTGTGGATCCAGTTTCCATTCGTACGGCTCCATAAGATTTCTGCTTAGGTCATCTGCCAGAGTATTTTGCTTTCCTAGCAGGAATTGAGCTTGAAGATGTATTTGGTAAGTCAAGGCTGTGTTCCACAAGGCCATGGCTAGTCTGCAAAGGGGGTAGGAGTGGGTCCCCCTCTGCTTGTTTATGTACCACATAACTGTGGTGTTGTCCGTCTTTATCAGTAGTTGTCCTGGATGAAGGAAGTCCTTGAAGGCTTAGAGCATTCTGTACAGCTAGCATTTCTTTCTGGTTGATATGTAGGTGCATTTGATTTGGGTTCCATTCGCCCTGAATGCATCTCCCTGCCAGATGGGCCCCCCAAGCATAGTCTGATGCGTCTGTAGTCAAGGTTTGGGTGGCAGGGGGTAGAATGAATGATAGTCCCTTGTTTTGGTGACATGCCTCTGCCCACCAAAGGAACTCCTGTTGCAGGCAAGGAATGAGAGGAATCATTGTTTCCAGGCTGTGACAATGTTGACTCCATAAGCTTTTTAGGTACCATTGAAGTTTCCTCATATGCAGTCTTGCATATGGAATTAGTAGAATGCAGGATACCATGAACCCCAAAGTCTGCAGAATTTGTCTTGCAGATAACTGGGTTTTTGTTGCCATTTGTTTGAAGTATGTTATCAGTTGAATTTGTTTGTCTGGCGTGAGGTAAGCCATCTGGGCAGTTGTATTCAAGCTTGCACCCAGGAATGTAATTATTTGAGAGGGTACCAGTTGTGATTTATTTTCGTTTATGGTATACCCAAGGCATGTTAGAAGCCTTTTTACAAACGCCAGATGCTGTAGAAGAGTGTCCTCGTCCTCTGCCTGAATTAGACAATCATCCAGATATGGATAAATTTGAATGTTTCTTTGTCTGCAGAATGCAATTACTGGTGCCAGGTACTTTGTGAAGACCTTGGGCGCAGTAGATAAGCCAAAGGGCAGTGCAGAGAACCAGTAATGCAAATAGCCTGCTTTGAAGCGGAGGTATCTTCTGCAAGATTCCCTGATTGGGATATGCAGGTAAGCCTCTTTTAAGTCTAGAGTTACCAACCAGGCATTCTTGCCTAGCATAGGCTGTAGTTGTTGTACAGCATCTTGAATTTTGGAATGTTCAGGAAAGTATTTAGAATGGATAAGTCTAGAATTGGATGCCATGATTTGTCTTTTTGGGTACCAGGAAAGATCTTGAATAAAAACCTTGTCCTTTTCTGGTACTGGTTGAATAGCTCCCATATCCATGAGGGACATGACTTGTTTCTGGGCCTTTGCCCACTGATTTGGGGGCAGATCTGGCCATCCATTTGGAATTGGCAACGTGTGGAAATGAAATCTGTACCCCTGGGGTGCTATATTTAAGACCCACTTGTCCTGGGTAATTAGATGCCAGTTTTGAGCATGAAGTGCCAGTTTTCCCCCCAAAGGGGCTGCCAAAAGACATGTGCTTGGAAATGGCAGAGGAATGTCATTGACACTGTTTACCGTAGGGTGGTGCTTTGCTACTTCCTGATTTGGAGGTGGAGGCACCCCATTGTTTTGTCCTGTAAGATCATTGTGACTGAAACCTGGAGCCTTTGGAGTGTCTGGGTTTGACCTGAGCGGCTCTGTTGGGCACTGGAAAGGACCAGTTCTTAGCAGGCCAGTGCCTATTGAACCTGGGTGGCTGCACTTACAAGAAATCTTTTACAGTTTGCATAGATTTAGCTTTGTCTTCCATATTTTTTAAAACCTCTTCCTAGAGTCTCTATCAGAAGGGGTAGAAGTTTTGGCTGTAGAAGCCTTAACACCCTTGGGACCCTGAGAAATAGTTTCAGGGTCAGCAGTAGGATTTTTGAAAAGAAATTTGTGGGAGTCAGGAACCCTGTAATATCTGTTTGGCTTACTAGGAGCCAGAGGCAGGGAATCAGGAGCCATGCTGGATTCTGAGTAAACATCATCAACAATGTCTAAAACAAGAGGTATAGCCAAAGGCCTATGCTGAGGAAGAAGAAGAAAATCCCTAAGCCTCTTTTTGGCTTCTGAAAAGTCCTGACTCTTCCAATGCAAATGTTCCCTTAAGGTATGCAAAGTCTCTCCAAAAGAAAAATCCTCAGGAGAAGCAGAAGGGATGGATTCCTCTGCATCATAGCCCTCATACGGGGGAATAGAAAATTCCTGATCAGAAGAGGAATCAGAAGAAATGGAAACCTGATCTGAAGATTCATAATCAGTGCCTTACCTAGGCCTCTTAGCGGGGGGGTTGGGAACCCCTGATCAAGGTAATTAAATCCTCAGCCATTTTGATAATTTGTTTTTTTTTAGGTATAGGGACCTGAGCACGTGGCTCATGCATTGGTTTTTTAGACATATAGTAGTTGGTTTTGGCCTTGTTTTTGATGATGGCGTCTGTTTAATATACAAATCTTTTGGCCTGAAAACACTCTCAGAAGCCGGTGCCTGCTCAGTGGCTCCGGACCCATCCAAGGGAGAAACATCCGCGGGTTCAATACTTGAAGAATCTCGTGGCATACCGGTTTACGAATGGGTCTCGGTAGAGGCCTGCGACTCAAAAGTAGCGGGCATCAGGGGCTGCAAAAGCGCCTCACTGTGTACCGGCGAACCGGCGACTGGTTTAGGAGAAGCTTCGTCGTCAGTTTTGGACCTCGACGGTCTGTCTCTGTCTTTTTCTTTGCATTTTTTGTGAATTCCGGTAGTCGGATTGCTACCCGACGACATTTCAGGATAGTTAAATCTTGAACCAAAGTATTTAGAAGCAAAAATATACCGACGCTTAATAGTGCGTTGGTTAAATTTAGCATAAAACTGACAGCAAGGCACGTTGTGATCAGGGCCTAGGCAAGGAATACAGTACAAATGAAAATCCTTATGAGGTATTTGCTTCCCACAAGTAATACAGTTATTAACTTTTACTGACATCGGTAAGGAGCAAGAAAAAGTTTCCCCAACGGGGTGCTTAGCTTTAATTTGACGACTTCGGTTCTGAAACTCTAAAACGAAAATTTCAGGAGTTGGGTGATCGGAACTTGCGAACTGCTTCTGCTTCAGGCACCGCGCAGCAAGAAAGACTGATTAAAATGGCGTCGGCTGAATATTTTATACCCCTGACGACCTGACATCATGGAAGAGGAGACAGCAACCGACGCAGGACCCAAGACTTTGTTATTCAGGCCGACTGAGGGAAACCTGCCAGCAGATTACCCCAAATTTAGTGACTGCAACAGTGAAACACGAAGAACATCTGAGAGTTTGTGGGCTGGCAATTCTGTGTTTACATTAAATGCTCTTTGATTTGCTCTAACCAAGACCAGGATACATCTTTGTGTCAGCTGTGTAAGCAATGATGATAGTTGGCTAAAGTCTGGAATGAACTTGCCTACATAGTTAACCATGCCAAAAAAAACGTTGTAGGTCTTGAACATTGTCTGGAGCTGGCATCTTAAGAATGGCTGTTTGTTTGGAAGGGTCTGGTCGTAGGCCTGAATTAGTAAATAAATATCCAACATAAGTAATCTCTTGTAGCCTGAATTTGCATTTCTGTGGATTGAGTTTAAGATTCATTTGACGTGCCCTTTCCAGAACTTTTCTGAGGTTTCTGTCATGCTCCGCATCAACATGACCTCGTACTAGTATGTCGTCTACTATAATAGTACAAAGATACCCAGAAAAAAGTTGCTCCATTGCACGTTGGAAGGCTTCACTTGCAGAATTTATCCCAAATGGCATTCTCAAAACTCTGTAACTTCCAAATGGAGTACTGAAATGAGGATTTCTTGTCGAGCTGAATTTACTGAAATGAACTCTCTGCATCTAAGACAGAAAAAAAAAAAACAGTGGCATTTGGCATAAGAAACTGCGACGAGTTTGACTGTGCGCATTGGATGATGAGGTCTTTTTTAGTGCCTTGTTCAAATCTCATGGGTCAGTGCTTATTCTGATGTCATCTGAGCTTTTCTTATGAGCTACCACTATGGAAGATACCCACTCATTTGGTTCTGCAACGTGACAAATCTCACCTTGTCGCACCATTTTATCTAGCTTGGCTTTGACTCTTTCCTGCATGGCTATTGGAAATTTTCATGCTGGCCTGATAACTGGACTAATATCTGGATCTAACTTCATGGAGTACACAACTGGAAGCTTCCCTAGTTTGTCTTCGAAAAGATCAGTATAGGTAGAAAAAATGTACTGGGTGAAACTGGAGTAGTGGTCTTTCAAGCTGTCTTGGTGGACTTCCTTATTAAATGAAAGCAGTCCCATTTTCAAACTACCTCTGAGCCCTAATAATGACTGGATGTGCCTTTTGACCATATAAAATAACAAGTCATAGTTTCTTCAAGCAGAGTAACATGAAAGCAGTACTAAGCCTTCAGTCTGAATTTCTTCACTACCATAAGCAAAAAGCTTTGCAGACCTTGCCAAATCGAGCCTTTCACCATGATGCACACTAGCGAATATTTCTGCTGACATAATATTGCACTTGGAACCTGTGTCAACTTTGAGCTCTATGAGTTTGCCATTTTTCCGAACAGTACAAACTATTTCATTCTTTGCCCTTAAATCTACTGCATTAACTGTTTCATAAAGCACTGACACACCATCAACATAAAGAGTTGGGGGTTTACTATTAAAATGTCGAACGGCAGTACGTCGACTGTACTATAATCAAACACGGAAGTTCGAAAATAGTAATGTCGACGTCAAATTTCTGCTGACATAATATTGCACTTGGAACCTGTGTCAACTTTGAGCTCTATGAGTTTGCCATTTTTCCGAACAGTACAAACTATTTCATTCTTTGCCCTTAAATCTACTGCATTAACTGTTTCATAAAGCACTGACACACCATCAACATAAAGAGTTGGGGGTTTACTATTAAAATGTCGAACGGCAGTACGTCGACTGTACTATAGTCAAACACGGAAGTTCGAAAATAGTAATGTCGACGTCAAAAAAACAATCTAGGAATGGTTTTAACATGGGTCGAGGTAGGTGTTCAGTATTATTCAGAACTACAAACATCTCCCCTACTTCGACCCATGTTAAAACACAGTCCTAGATTGTTTTTTTTGTCATCGACATTACTATTTTCGAAATTCCGTATTTGACTATAGTACAGTCGATGTAGTGCCGTTCGACATTTCAATAGTAAACCAGAGTTGGGTTGCAGCTCTCTAACTGATCAACTTGTTCCTTAAAATGTTCCCTTTTACTAAAAGAATGTGGACCTTTTGATTTACAAAACTTCTTGAAATTATTCCATTTATTGCATTTGTGGCATTGCTGACCAAAAGCAAAATATTTCTCCCTTTTAGATTCATGACTTCCACAGCAGTTAGGACAGTTGGCTATGAAATTAGGTTGGGGCCCATGCTTGAGTTTGCTGACTCGGTCTTATGCTTCACTGAAACTGTGTGAACTCTGGAATGTGCTGGAAAGTTCTGGAGTTTACCAGTGAGTGCTGCAGGGGCTACAATTGCTGCCATGTGCTTGGGCCTGTTTCTTTTAACCACGTTCTGCATACTATCAATATGAGCTTTATCACTGTGCCTTCTAGAGCTAGTTTTGTTTGTAGGCATATTTGTGTGCTTTTCGGTGAGCTCCTATATCTGACAAATCTCAGCGGTCTTATTCAAAGTTAAATCACTGTCACCAAGCAAAATCTTTCTCACAGCATCATTTTTACTACTGCACAAAAGTCTGTCCTTTATCAGCTCATCCCTTAAATTAGGGTTGCCATATTTGTTTGTATGTAAAAGAGGACGAAAAAATATGTGCTGCTACCAGCACATATTATTTCATCCTGTTAGGGCTGAAGAGCAAAAAAAAAAGGTCTTTATTTTTGTAGGACAAAAACTAAAACTAAAGGTCCGTGTTTGGGGATTTTTGATTGGCCCATATGCCGGTATACGAGCCAATCAAAACCTTGCACAGCGGACCCTCTTCTGTTTAATGCGGAACATCAAGCAGTTCCGCATTGAATAGAGCTCCGCTTTTTGATTGGCTCGTATACTGGTATACGAGCCAATCAAAAACACGCACAGCAGACCCTCTTCTGTTCAGTGTGGAACATCAAGCTGTTCCACATTGAACAGAGCTCCACTTTTTGATTGGCTCGTATACTGGTGTACAAGCCAATCAAAAATGTGCACAGTGGACCCTCTTCTGTTCAATGCGGAACATCAAGCAGTTCTGCATTGAACAGAGCTCCGTTTTTTGATTGGCTCGTATACCAGTATATGAGCCAATAAAAAAAAAAAAACAAAGCGGAGGAAAGACTCCGAAATAGGGATGTCTGTTTTTTGAAAATTCTGCGATTTGTCTGGGTTTTAAAACTCGGACAAATTGCAGAATTTTCAAAAAACGCCCGGACAGGAGCCCAAAAAAGAGGACGTGTCCAGGGAAACCCGGACGTATGGTAACCTTACCTTAAATCATCAAATCTGCGTGTTTTAGATTTGTTTCTCAAGTCATTTATTTATGTTACAAACGTTTCATCAGGCTTTTGATCCCTTGTATAAAATAAGTACCTCTTCATTGTAACATTTATTTGGGTGTTACACATTTCTCTAAATTTATGTTTTAACCACACAGGGTTCTCCCCTCTCCTACATAGATAGCAGGTGCATACACAAATAATCACTCCCTTTCAATAGCTTCTGACCCAGCTAAATTAAGCAGAATAAATGCTTTGTTTGGTCATCTTAATCAGAAAATACAGCCTGTATGAAAATGTCATACTTTTGCTCAAAAACTGTCCAGTTCTCTGCAATATTATAATAAAACACAAGTGCACTGGGTTTTCTAAATCCGTCTGCCGTGCATACACTGAAAACATAGCCCTTATAATTATGTATGAACAAACTGTTCTGTGAGCTTGTAATAACATTCAAATGCTCAATAAACTTTTCAAAATACTGTACTTTGTGAAATGTGGTCTGTAATGGCTGTATTTTGCGAAATAACTTTACGGTAGTACTGCACAAGCATGCAAACACTTCTGACCTGTTTTGCGAATTATGCATGCAGTAGGAATGATTACTCTATATTCCTCCAGTGCCAACCGGGTGCTTCTCGAACTGAAGTGGAAGAAACTGGAACTCTTTCTGGCAGCAAATTATTTGGCCATTCTCCTTCTAAACTCCTGTCCCTTTAGACGTGCTACTTCTGACACCATGACGCTCGGCCCTCTCTAACATAGATGACAAGCAGGCGAGGTATTTTGTTTAGATGCTTTAATACATAAAAACACATCAGGATGGATACCATCATCATAAGATATAAACAAGCTGGTTAACATACAGACCTTCATACATACATGCTTGCATCTGAACAGCTTACTACAAAATGGCAGTCAGACTCGCACATGCTTGGTATTTATACACTTGTGCAAGCCCTTGGCTAGCTTCTTAAAGATACATGCACACACATTGAGTTACAGTTTCTGTTTGGTGAGGTTGTGACTTTCAGCAGAAAGAAAATGGGCCTTCAAGGGCAGACATTCCAGTTAACAGATGTAAACAGATGAACCCACTTATCTGACAATGTGGAGGGCTAAAGCTAATTGAGCTACTTCCTGCACCAAGGGTGCAATGTTTGAACCCTTCCACAATCATTTACCTATTGTGTGACACTGAGCAAGCCACTTAACTAGAAAATGCTTTGGGACAGTTGAGAATTTGGGCTAGGCTCCTTAATGGACTTTTTATGGACTGCATGGCCAGTAACTACCAACATTTTTTTATCTTGGATTTCACATTATCACATATTTGTTACAGTCTCCTCTTATTATTTATATCCAGAAAGTATGCTAGTGATTTGCAGAAGATTTCCCCCTCCCTTGGACGGCATTGAAAATGGGTCTTTTAAATCAGACATTTTCAGCTAGCAAATATAAATAAATGAATAGCCTTTTATTTATTTTTCCATGTGTTTTTTTGTTTGGAGGATTTTGACAATAAACCTTTAAGATTCTTTTTGTTGCATCTAGAGTTATTTGGCATATGTTATTTGTCATACTGTAGAGCTTGTTTTGAATGAGTTGCCTTAATGCTATGATTAATATGATTTCCATGATTAGTTGCCTGTCTATTTTGTCATTGGTTCTGATATTTTTCCATCTTATCTAATACAGCTTTGGAGTAGAAGATAATCAGTTTCCTTTTAAGAAGTAGGGTTTGGATAAAGAGCCTACATTGTTTGGGGCCAGTTGTTAAGAATAATAGAATTGGGCAGTGGTTTTCCTAGATTGATTGGTCATTCACATCACATTAAATGCTTTTTTTCTGATTGACTCCCTGTATCTCCCCTGCTGTGCTCCAGCATAGTGTTGGTATGCTCTTTTGTTCTCCCTTTCTAAAAATCCTTTTTGTGAATGGGAAGGGATCAGTCTTTATCTGGCTACAGAATTACACAATCGGAAAGAAGCTTTGAAAGATTGTCAGCATGTGCTAGCCTCTAGATGACAAACAGCATTTTATCTTTTCTGTGCTAGATACAGTTCCCAAATATGTCCAAGTCCATTGTGGTGACAGTGGATCCATTTTTATTCAGTATAGCAAAGAAGAGGGTTATAGAGTAGTTTCCCTATCCCTACAGGTGAATAAAACTTCGTTGTCACTTCATTCTGCTGAAAATGAGGGTCTCTGGAGACTTTTTCTGGATTTGTCCTAAACTCAATGAACACCTTAGAGTTGTAAAGTTTAGGATGATGATGTCTTGTTTATTTTGCAGAGTATTAGCGTTGTTAATAGTCTGAGAGGATGCATAGTGGTATATTCCCTCCCCAAGCCGGTTCCTGTTATTCCTAGTAGGGATTCAGTATTTACAGTTTGCATCTCTTCCCGTCAGTCTAACAACTCATCCACTGTATTCTGCTGGTTTGTACTCCAGGTTTTATTGGTGACCTACATAAAGGAGATCCATGTCTGTCCTTGTTTGATGGACTGTGTGATCCAAACTCATTCACAACTTCAGGGATAATCTTAGCAGTGTAGTTTGGTTTCTGGCCTCTAGGCTTTATGGTCAACAGAAAAAAAAAATATTTAATTTCATCCCTTTACAGTAGCAGGATATTAAGTGCAGTACCAGATGCAACCACGCAATAAGACTTTTTTACTCACGAATGGATGCAGATAATGGTATTCTTGTGTCAGCATGTAATGCCTGTGCTCATTGTTTGCCAAAATGTTTTTTGCCTACCTGGTACTTTTACCAACTAGCATTATAATAGATCAGAATGCCAGATTTCACATAAGGACATTTCAGTATCATTTCAGAAATCTGGGAGAACTTTCTCAGGATTCCAATCTTAGACTCTCATTATTAAAATCTTTAATGTTTGGGTCTGAGTTTTTTAGAAAGCATGTTTAATTTTAATGTTGATTCATTTGATAACTAGGTAAATGAACTGGTCGTTATGGACACTTGTTTTCAGCTGTGACCCAGGCTGCAAGGGCAGGGGATAAGTGTGATATATAGGGACAGACACTAGAGTCATACATCTCAACCTCTCAGTACAAGAAATGTGGACAAAGCCAGAAAGAATGGTGGGACAAAGGCCCAAAAATAGGGACAAAATTTAAGTATTGCTGCTATAAACTTAGAAAGTTGCTAGAATAACATGTTTTGCATAATTATGTATTTTCTGAAGGACATAAAGTCTGAAACTCAAATGTCTGCCATTATTTAGTATTATTTAGTGACTTCCATCTTCAGTAATTTCCCAGAAAACTGCAAATTTTATGAGGAATAGACCAAAAATATGAGGCAAAAATCTGGACATTCTGCAAAAATCTGTACATTTGAGAGGTATGATAGAGTACCCTATCCAGCATGTTTTTGGAAGGTGGGAGGAAGCTAGTGCTTCTAGAGAAAACCTGACAAGGACATTGGAAGAACATATACAAATCCCATATAGAGAGGTCAGAGATCAAGATTAAATTGTGGACAGAGGCAGGGATCTTAATAATTGAGCTACCCTGTAGCTGATCTTTCAGGCATTGTTTTCCAAAAACGAAACTAACATGAGAGCCATTGCCTCTGCTCAGTGGTTCATTTATAAGCTTTTTTTTGTTTTTAGGCTTAAGCATGTTTGTAGCTGTAAAATTTTAAGTTTTCTAAGATGAAACCTACTTCTTGGTAGAACCAGTTAGGCTAACTTCCAAACAGTACGGAATGTCTTGCTTGATAAGAGGACTGATTGATTGCTTTCCAAGCATTTTTGTTTGGTTTCTGTTTAAGTCTATCTGAGAGCTTTAAGCTTTTTTTGAAAAGAAACCTGCTTCTATTAAGTCTCATTAATATGCTATGATCAAACAGATTTTGGGCAGACCATACCTGAATTATGCCACCACGTCTCAATAACCAGTGCCTTGAATTCAGGTTTAGAAATCCATCTGGCATCATTCACAGTTTATATTACATGATTCCTGCTCATAGGGACCTTAGTACTAGTCAGAATCATTCAGGGTCATTTTTAACTTGAAAATCTTGCAAATAGTCATAGAGAGCATTACAGTGACGTGAAGTGGTACAAACACGTGACAAAGTGCAAGCTCATAACCAACTTTCTTGGTTGGTCATTCAGCTATGGGATCTAGTATTGTCCATTGGTCTCCATTTAACAGTAGTCCACCTCCTGCAAGAAAGGAGCACAATGTTCGTCTGAGCTGATCAACTCATGTTGATCAGAACTGACAACTCCATTTACAAGTGTTTCAGAAGCTGATATTAGTATACCTCCAGACAGTATGTTTTCACATTGTAAGTTCTCGTTAAAGCAAAAATGAAAAAAATTCAGATGATTCATTAGCTTCATACTGACCTAGACACACATGGTTGACTTCTTAAGATAATGTCAGATAATTTTTCAACTTTGTTTGAAAATGATCTTTTGAAACAGCAAGGAAGAAGGTCCCACATCCAGCTGTCAAGGCTCTGACTCTTAGCTGGGTAAATCCAAAAAAGCTTCAGAATAAGTAGCATTTTTACTCTAAATGTTTAGGGTTTCACAAGAATTTGGAAAACTCTCTAAAGGTGATTCCTATTTGATTAAGTGGAAAAGGTATTTCTGTAGCCAGAAGCGTAACATTTCCACATCGAATTAATGCAAATCTGTGTAGGAGAAATTGAAAAAGCTGGTGGTTTAAGAACTCTTGGACAGAGACTGACAGGCTGTAGCAACCCTTTCAGTCATGTGGAAGACTTAGGGTGTTGATTTAGTTAATGCATCACTTTGTCCATTTCAGCCCCATGGACTACATAGCTTAATCCCCATAACACTTTTGAAGAAAGTTAGTGAGAGTGTGTGCTGACCTCTTCTGAAGTTGCAGATACCTCTAGGTTGGATGCCCATTTTTAGGCTCCCAAAGAGGATATCTGTCCACTACAAATTTCACCAAGTGGGCAGGAGCATTCTCCCCTTGCAGAGGATTGCAGCTGCTGTGGTTTGAGAGGCTGTAGAGCATCCAGTCTTGTTTCTTCCTACAGGGTATTTCAGCCATCCTGGTTTGAGAGGCTCCAGCAAGCTAAGTTGTGTTATTTCTGAGCAAATGCCTTCCTACATAGGAGAGCCTCTGTTTAGAATGTTTATGGACTGACATTCAAAGGCCAGATGAGTCCCTCTTGTGTGCCTTCCTAATCTTCAGTCTTCTATACATTTTGATTGTTAGAGGTGTGCTGAGGACTAAATAGCTAGGTGACAGAATATGTCTGCAAGTAATCCAGCCATCAGCATCTGGAGTGGTTCCCATAACCAAGAGAAAGAGAGAGAGTTCCCCCTCCCATAAATTTTTCAGATTCTGAATTGGGTAAAGATCTAGCATATTGCATGCAGATCTCCTTGCCCTTGGTGGTAAGGATGACAGTGAAATTTTCACCTCAGGTTCCCTTGCAGAAGAAGTCTTCTAAAGGGAAAAGTTAAATCTGATTAAGGAACATTTCATGTATGACTTGAAAAGGGTCTTTGAATCACCTGTATTTTCTAGGTACTGATGAACTTGGATAGCTGTTCTGTCTGAATTCCATGTGATAGAGGATGCTTTGAGAGTGCATCTCTAGAAATGGACTTCTGTTCTCCTAACTCTACAAATGTATTTTTTTTTGCTGTACAAGACCAGTGTAAGTTTTTTCCGTAGATGCCTTGAGGGTGTCAGACTGGCTGTAGGTTTTAGCATCCTCTTTAACAATAAGCAGTGCAAGCAGGATATATTTTTCTACTGGCTATTAGGGTAGCAACTTGGTAACTGCATAGTTAAATACAAGGGAAATATCTTCATGCAAGGAGGGGTATGATAGGTGAGATCCCTGAAAGGCCCCGAGGGACAGAATATTTAACCTACTTAAACAGCCTTTAAGGCTGGTAATAATGCTTTTAAATGTGGTTAGGATTTGCTTACTTGCCAGTAGCAGGACTGCAGCAACAGGGGCATTCATCAGTATGCATTTTGGTTTGGTATCCAGTCTGTGTCCAGGTAAGAGCAGCTATTGAATTTCCACTAGGATAAATATTTGGCTATATGTCTGTATTGGGTATATGTTGTACATTTCATTGTCTGTGTGCATTTAGGATCAGTGTGCTAGCTACGTGGATTTGCATGTCACTTGATAACACAACATCTAAAGACAGTCATTTGGCATATAGAACTTATGGAGCTTAGACTCCTGTTCTGTCTTTGTGCTGTTTTTTTAAATCCCTTGACATGACAGATTTATTGTTGACCTACTCCAAGGAAGTTTTCAAAATACTGGAGGAGAAGGAAAACAGTAAAGTCAGTCAAGCAATGCTTTTGCTCACTTATTTTAAAGTATTTTATAAAGGCCATTGTTTTGTAGGATTAGTTCTGCAGAAAGCAGCGTGAGACATATTAATTTAGAGGATAACATGCCTTTGAAAAGAAACAGGCCAGGAGAGGTGGGAATGGGCAAGGGTAGGAAACAGGATTTGGGGAGTGGGGGCACTTTTTCCTCCTCTCCTGGATGGTAATGGTCAGTCCTGAGACTACTGTCAGTCCTCCTTTTCCCATCCTCTTTCTTTTTCTTCCCCACCCTTTTCCCTTCTTGTGTTTTGGGAGGAAAGCTATCCTACATCAGAGCAAACAGTTAACAGTTGGCAAGTGAGTAAGGGAGATTATTTGTACGTTTTATATAACAGAGTTCATGACTTTCCTTCCCAGTCTAGGAAAGCCTGCTTTTCTTCCATACCAATTGCATTTAGCACATCCATTTCTAGCTTAAATGCTGCAGTGCAGAGCCATAGAAGGAACCCACTTGTAGGAATAAGGAACTGGTTTCTATCATAGGCTTTTTCCAAGTCCTGAAAAGGATGACTCTTGGGCGCCTCTCCTAGACTTATCCAAAGTAAAGATTTTGCTCAAGATAATTAAAGTTGAGGTGCTTAACATACAGGGTAATCTTGCACAGCTTAGACACTGCTTGTCTTGTTGGATCTGAGGGATGGCTTTATGCATGTGTTCCTATCCACAAGGACTGAGGTTGGTCCCTAATGTTCAGAACAAGCTAGCAACATTTTCAGTTCACTTTCTTACCAGTTTGTCTTTTCTAGTGTGCCTAGAGGTTTTCTAAATTCTTGGCACCAGTGTTTTCTAAACTCAGAACCAGAAGGATTCATATTTATACCTATCTGGATGACACACACTGGGGGATGGGTCAAGGGGGAGAAGATGCATAGGGATCTGCAGTACTGTCTTCATTGTTTGACCCACCTAGATTTCTCCATGAACCTCACAGAATTTATTGCCACTCAAAGATCCTCACAGATCTTTCTGGGGACAACTTGTTAAACAAGCTGTTCTTTAGCATAGGACAGTGTCCTTCCTTTTGGAGCTGTTTTGTTCTAGCTTGCCCAGAAGATATGTTTAACAGCGTGGACATTTCGGTACCCATGACAAGGTACCACGAGATGTGTCACATGAGGCACAACTTACCAATATTATGTTTTGTGATTTCCATATTAGGCTGGCAAGTACTGCCCTTCAGATTCTCCCACCAGCTTAAGGCTGGGTCTGCTTTTAAAGAAACAAGCATGACAGAACTGCAGAAGTTTTCTGCTAGCAGATTTTGTCCCCTTGGATGAAATACTGCCACTGAATCAGCTTTTTGCTTGGACTATGAGCATTGCCTCTCATTACCTTTGACTTTTTTTCTTTTGACATGTGCACTTCTTTCTTCTGTACTTGTTTCTGCTAATAGAGTCTTCTGTATTAACTTCAGTTATGTTTTGAAGAGGGAAGCCAGGATATTCTTGGTGCCTTATTGTACACGCTTGCCTTGAACTTTGCAGCTGGGATCTGACTTTGTATTTCAGACTGATTGTTTATGTAGGCCTTTGTCTGTCTTGAGCTTTGCACCCATTGTATAACCCTTTTGTTGATCCCTTGATGTGAAAAAAACATGTTATTATCTATGCAGCGGACAGTAGGTACTTCTGAGATTGTCATAGGGGGCTACCTGCTTTAAGTCCTCTGCAGTTCTTTGGGTTCCTCTTGCTCATCTCTGATTTCCATTTTTAGCCTGGTCATTTGTAACTTGATGGACATTGCCTTCCAGGATCATACCATACCCAAGTGCCCCTGTGTCCCTTGAGGATGAATTCCTTGTCTATGCTTGCCATTACACTTGGCATATACCTTACTTCCTGTCTTACCTCAACCATACATGTACAGTCTTAATTAGATCACTCAAGAAGTGTTTGCCTTTTTTGTTCTCTGCTGTCACCTCTTGGGAGTTGTTACTGTGAAATGCCTTGGTGCCCTGTTTAGTCTCCACTGGTGACATATCCCTCAAGAGCCATCTGTGACAGGACAGCATAGGAATTATGGAATTAAGCATATTGAAGGGCTGTGCCTCTGTTTACACTATCAAGCTGCTAAAGTCCATTGTTGATGAAGTGAGCCTTTTTGTTTTTTGGCACATTTAGGGTAGCTGTTGTGACTTAATGGTCCCTTAGGTGGGAAAGGAATTTCCTTTAGTTTTGTTAAACTCAGAAGTGAGCTATTTCCAGTTCTGAAAAGTACTTGCACATGGTGCACAGTGTACTGCAGAAGTTCCCTCTGAAGACTGACTGTCCTTAAGCACTCTGTACCAGTCCATGTTGCTCTTATTTATCTCTATGTTTTGTTTAGCTGCATTGGCTTAACCTTTGACCTCTAGTCAGCTTGCTGAAACAAAGAACAGTGTCAAGAGGGTAATGGAATGTTTTTCTCTGAGAAGTTTACTTGCCTGCTAGCAGAAAACTACTGCAGTTCTGTCATGGCCTGTTTTAGAATCTGAAGGGTAGTACTTGCTAGCATAATAAGGGAATCACAAAACCAAATATAATATTGGCATATTTTGGTTGCTACCTTCCTTGGAGCTTTCCTTGCAAGCCTATGCTCCTGTATATATTGGGAGTGCTGATATTGTAGATGGATGTGCCTCACCTTCATTATTCTGTGAATTAAATGGCGAAATGAACATAGCATTTTAGTTTATAACGTTTTCATGTTGTGCACATACAAGACCAGTTTTTGTTTTCTACAGTGAACTTCTGTGTTCGCTGTATTTGCAAGGCAGGTATCTTTTTCTTCTGTCATTACAGTACTGGTTGCAAGTGACTGGCACAATTCCTTTGCTGGATAGATTATATTTTTTGTCTTACTTTAGTGGATGCACTTGTTTTTGTGTTTGGGGTTTTAGTGTTAGTGTCAGTATAGGAAAATACATTGTTAGAGGTTGTTTTCTAAATTCATAAACACAGAAAATAAAAAGCAGAGGTGGAAGGTGGTAGCCATGCAACTTTAATGTTTATCTTAGACATGGTTATATTTACAGGTGTGGAGTCCATTTGGAAAGCGTAATTATTCATGTAGCATGTATTCGCATTTGTTTTTTTTGTTTTTTTTTTTTAATTTTTGAGTAGGTACTGCCCATAGTTCATTTTGATAATACCATTGTATTGTGTTAAATACTTTTGTGCAAAATACTGCTAAAATTGTAGGGTACTGGCTTTTGCAAAGAAAAGATCTGAACTGAGTGTTATATTTGTTTCTGTTGTGTAGGTTGTTCGAAAAGCTCTGAAGGAAGATAAACGTGTTTCTACGAAAACTTCAGCAGCTGATCTTGTAACAGAAACTGATCAGTTAGTTGAAGAACTAATTATCTCTACTCTAAAGAAGAAGTTTCCAAACCACAGGTAGACTGTTCATTTCCCACATTACTTCATGTCATTTATTGCATCGATGACGAGGCTAATAGAGGCAGGGTCTCATTCCTTCATTTATATTCAGTGGTGCTTGTAGTGATAATGACTCTTATATAGGAGTGAACAAGCTGGATTATGACAACAACTCATGTTTGAAGATGACTTCTGTTGAATCTGTCATAGTAGTGAGTTTAAAATGTGTGCAAGTAAAATAATTCTTGCCATATCATAGTGGTTTAAACTAGTTCAGTATATACTGTATCCTACAAGTAAACGTTCTTTGTAGTCATTATTGTAGTACTGATTCTTGGGTCTTCCACGGCCTGATTTCCAGAGTCTTTGCATCATTCCTAGCTGATGGACATCCGAAGGCCAATATCTGGATATCAGGGTATATTAAAGGCAGCCGTTGGCACCATCTTCAGTGTAGTCTAATGTTGTTCCAAGTGTGTTTAAAAAAAAGGTCAACAGGTGCTTGAAGTGTGGGAAGCAAATCCTGCATAAAGGTTTTCATTCATTTAGTCTGTTCTTCAAGGTGCCTCAGCACAATAGGTTCATAGGTAGGTACTAGGCTATCGGCCCTAGGGCCCATACAAGCCTAGCCAAAAAATGTACCCTGGCTTTCGCCACCCAAGAAAATTATTTTCCTGTGCCCCTGTCGAGCAGAGCCACAGAAGTGATCCCCGGGGTGAATTTCCCATTTCCCATCCAATCATCAAGATTTTTCTTGAAGAGTGCTAATGAGGAGCTCTGTTAGGTAGTCTGTTCCGGAGTATGGGAAGTCTCTGGGTTAGGAATCTATCCCTCCACCATGTTCTGTTTACTGTGATGACAAGGTTAAGGTCCATAGAGCCTGTAGCTCGGAGGGATTGGGATTTCTTTAAGTGGAGCATGTCCAACAGCTCTGGGTTTGACATAGCTTTGTATGTTAGGCAGAGATCGCCCCTGAGTAGGCGATATGCGATGGAGTAAAGCTGTAGTTTTTTGAGACGGTCTGCATAGGGCATCTGTTTGAGGCCGGTAATCCTCTTTGTGAGCTATTTCTGTGGTCTTTCCAGTTGTTGTAGATGTCTTTAATTGTCATGACTGTGCTAAACTCCAAGCAAAAACCCCGCAAACATAGGGCTGAGGTATGAGCCGGCCATATGGAGTCTTTGTTTTTGGTTCCCATGGTGGCTTCACAACCCTCCGCTACTGCTGGGCCTTCACAAATACCATCTTCCCCTAGCATCATTCCGAAGAAACTGAACAACAGAAAAATCAAGCACTGTGATGTTTCCAGTAAAGCACCAGCTCTAGTTCCCAAGTCGACCGATGACCCAGGTGCCTTTGCAGCCCCCTGGTCTGGCAACTCCTAGGCCCAAAACCTCTGTTGCTACCCCATGGGATGACATAATGGTTTCTGGTTTACCTACCTTTGTTATCATGGCACAGATGTTGTTTGTGTCTGAGGTTGCTCAGCATGCCTCAACTTCTGATATTAGAGTATCTCCCTTGAGACCCACAACCCAATCTACCTTGGCTACTGAAACCTTCACACCAAATTTGTGGTCTGACGACTGCAACCTTAGGTCATTCTTTCTAAACACCTAAACCAAAGTGAACCATTTATTTTTTTCTTGCCTCTGCCTTCAACCACTTCAACTCAGGCCAAAACCCAAGACATCCTAAAAATAGCACAGGACTTTGTGACCTTCATGAAATCCAGGGAGCCCTCCCACACTTCTGCTCCTGAAGCATTCCTGTCTAAAAAAGTAGGGAGGTGGCCTTTCAGCAAGATTCAGATTCCTCAGCTCAGAAGATGAGGAGGAGTTGTCCTTTTCTGGGAACCTTCCATCAAACTTTTCCAGATTGTGCTGTCTCATGAGGAAGATTTGGATGCTGGCTCAAGAACTACGACTCTCGTAGCATCTTGTATACCTGGTCAGAATAATACCTTGGCAGATTCTGTAAGCAGGAATCTTCTAGACCCCAATGAATGGATGACCAAGAGGTGTTCCTGGATCTAACTCTACAGTGAGTGGGGGGCCCCCCTCAATGGTTATGTTTGCATCTCACCAGACTACTACAAAAGTTGTAGTCCAGAACTCAACAAACAGGGACTTGGAAAATAGACGCTTTCTCTTTCAGATGGACGGACCCGTTCCTGTATGCATTCTTGCCTTTGCCTGTGATTTCCATGGTATTGATAAAAGTCAGGGTGGACAGATCCAACATGCTTCTAATGACCCCCGTCTGGCAAAGACAACACTGGTGCTCCCTTCTCTTGACCCTCAGCGAGGGGAGATTCCACATCCTACCACAGGAAATAGATCTTCCCATTTAAGCCAATGGATCTGTTTTCTATCCTCACCTAGCCACACTCAGATTAACAGTCTGGAGGATTGGGTTTTGACACTAAGAAATGTCACCTATCCCAGGGGCATGCATTTCATTCTAAAGTTGGCAAGGAAACTCAATACTAGATAATCATACCTGGCAAAATTGAGATGTTCCATCTAGTGCCATAACAAGAACACAAACCCTTCTCAGGCAAACATCAATTCAGTCTTGGAGTACCTTACTGGCATGTTTAGAGAGGGACTTTCCTACTTCAGTACTGAAGTGCAGGCATATGCAAACTCCACTTGCTTACACTGTTCTTACACCCACGCATGAAACTTTGCCTAAAAGGGGTCTTTCATATGAAACTTCCCAGAAGGCACCTTATTCCTGCCTGGATCTTAGTGTTGTGGTAGAGAAACTCACCTGGCTCCCCTTTGAACCAGGTGTCTTTGCCTTACTAAAAATGCTCACTTGGAAAGCCACCTTCCTTATAGCTGTCAATTCAGCAAGGAGGGTCTCAGAGCTACAAGACCTCATGTGTAAAGAGACTTTTTACGGTCTTTCACTGGGATAGGGTAACTCTTAAACAAACCCATCTTTTATGTCTAAAATGGTGTCAGAACTTACCCAAAACCACGCTATCCACCAGCCAGTCTCTTTCCCAAATCCACAGAACAGAGCAGAACATGTTCTTCATTCCCTGGATGAAAACAGCAAATCAGGAACTGTCTAGTCAGGACAAAAACCCAGAATAGAGCAAAGCAATTACTGGTGGCTTTCACAGAGGGTAAAGAGGACAGGCCCGTCTCCAAACAAGTCAAGTCCATATTGATAGCCAGCTGCATTAGGTTGTGTTATTCCCTCCTTGGAAAAATTATTCCTGGGCATATTAAAGCCCACTCCACCAGGCATGGGGCAATTACCACTGCTGTCCTCAAAAGGAGTCTCTACCCTGTCTTAGGGGCAGCCATATGGTAATCTGTGCACATCTTTACAAAGCACTGTAATCTAGGAAATAACTTCAGGGCTATAGTAGGTTTTGCTACTGCCATCCTGCAAAGTGTTATTTCCTAGGGTTGTACAGATTACCCACCACTCAGCTGTTGGCTTTGAGAGTTCTCCCAAGAATCAGGACTGCAACATTGACTAAAAAGAACATAATGCAGTTGTTCCACTTTCCATACTTGTAGATGTTTGAGTAGATCAGTGTTGCAGTACTTACTCTCACCATCCAACCCCTCTATTTGCTGAATATTTTAGTCTGTTACCACCGTTAGTCTAACCTTTGAATACACTTTCTGGTTAACTTGGTTTGTTTCAGGTAATCTAGTTAAAGTTAATAAGGCCTTCTTATGCCCTGGCATTCTAACTCCCCTTCTTCAACAGCTGTTACCCGTCATTCCTCATCTGAGTTTTATGGTAACATTAGACAAAAATGAGGCTTATCACATTCCCATAACCACAGGCTTTGGACAATTTCTTAGATGTTATGTCTGGGTTGCATTATCATTTTTCTGCATTGCCCTTTGAGTTAGCTACTGCTCATAAAATATCTAGCTCTAGGGTTAGTTCATTGCAGACTACAAGGAATTCACATTTTTCCTTATTTAGTTAACTTGCTGATCTTTGCAGAGTGTTCTGCTAGATATTGGGAGCCCTTAACAGGGGCCTCTTCACTCTTTAGCAATGTGGACTTGTAAGTAAATGTTCAGAAATCTTCCTTGACTCCAGCATACAGGATTATAGTTTTTAGACTGCCTTCTAGATCCATCTCATCAAAGGGATTCCTTGGGAGTTGGGTGTACAACAGTGTATAACCCTGCAAGCATCTTGCATGCTGTCAGGGCAAAATGTAGTGGCAGACAAACTGAGCAGGATCAAAATAGACTCTTCATGAATGAGGAGGTCTTCCAGGAATGGATCCAGTTGGGAGGAGGGAGACACCGCAAACATATGTTTGCCTCCTTTCAAAAGAGATGGCTAAGTAAATTCTGCACCAGTACTTCTTGCGGGCAGACCTGGAAAACAGATGCATTTTTCATACTCGTGGCCGGGAATGCTCATATGTGCATTTCTGCCCTTTCCACTGATATCCAGGGTCAGTCTAAAAATTCAGAAGGGTTGTGCAAAAAACTATTGTGGTGACTGCCTATTGGACAAGACAACACTGGATGTTCTTCGTGTTTCACTGTTGCAGTCATCACCTGTGGGTTATCCCTACTGCGGTAGCCCTCTGCCAGCCCGAATACCAGAGTCAGTATTTTTCTGCGTCAGCTGCGGTCGCTTGCTGTCTGATGTCAGGTCATCAGTGCTATAAAGGAAGGCAGCCAACGCCATTCCATCAGTCTTTCTTGCCGTAGAGCCCGTAGCAGAAACAGTTTGAAAGTGTGCCGGTTGGTCGCTACCAGAGTTTGAATTTCAGCTGAAAACGTCTAAAGCTAAGTACCCTGTTGGGAGTCCTTTTTTCTTGCACTAACCGATGTCAGAAAAAGTTCACAATTGTCTCGCCTGTGGAAAGCAAATACCACACTGAGATTTCCATTCATACTGCCTCACCTGTTTAGGCCCAGACCACAACGTCCCCCGTTGCTAATTCTGTGCCCTCTTGAATGCTAGAACTATTTGTCGTAGAGCTCTTATTGTAGCCAAAATGATGTCCATCAGCAAACAATCCGTAGACATTCTGAAAAAACGTAAAGATAAAGATAGACAGACCACTCAAGGCTAAGCCTTCCGACGACTCTAACGTGAAGTATGTCATCAGTTCTCCAGAATTCAGTGAGGTGCCTTCGCAGCCCCTGAGGCCCAGTTTGATATCTTTGCAGGCCTCTACTGAGACCCTTTCAGAGTCCGGTATGCCGCAGACATCATCTTCATCTTGTGAGCCTTTGGTTGTCTCTGCCTCAGTTGGGTCTGGAGCTGCGACTCAGGCACCGGCTTCCGAGGAAGTCTTTCCCACTACCGAATCTAGACAAATACTGATGTCTTCTCCCCCTGCTACCATTTCTCTCAGACCAATGAATACTCTTAGGCCTAGAGGCAAGGCCACTCCCAGGAAAGATACATTGAGCCACCATTTTACTCCTGCTCCACCACCCCAAGCTCAAATGCTTAAAATGGCAGAGGATCTTATCACCCTTTATCAGGGGTAGTCAGGCCACAACTTCTAAAAGTAAAAGAGACCTTTCTCCTGAAGTACTGACCGAACAGGATTCTGAGTATTTTGATTATTCAGTTTTTGAAGGGGAACAACTACCTCTGGCTGCTTATGAGGTTTCTGATGCAGAGGAATCCATTCATTCTGTCTCCCCTCCAGAAGATCCTTCCTTTGGGGAAGCCCTTCACACCCTCAGGGAGCATTTCCATTGGAAATCCCAGGACTTCCCTCAGTCTAAGAAAAGACTAAGAGAGTTTCTAGAGGTGCCCCAGCACAGACCCTTGGCTATCCCTCCTATCTTAGAGGTGATTGATGATGTCTTCCAGGAATCCAGTATAACTCCTGATGCCCTCCCACCTGCTGCCAGAAAATCTGACAGGTATTACAGAGTATCAAATTCTCGCAAACACCTGTACAGAAATCCTGCTGCAGACCTGGAGGTCATTACGCAGGGAGCTAAAGGTGCTAAGGCTAGTTCTAAAAAGAATCCTATTCCTCCTGACAGGGATTCTAAAGCTGTGGACAGATGGGGTAAAAAATGTATACACCTCTGCAACCTTAGCTGTCACAATACTCAGTTGTCAGTTCCACATGTTAAAATTTCAACAACACACTTTGGAACTATTAAAACAAAAGATTTCTACTTTTCCTGACTGTGCCAATTCAAAAGAGTTAGCAGATCTTCTGCACTCGACTTGTCAAGTGACTAAACACTCTTTACACTGTGGATATTACGCCCTAGAAGCTGCAAGCAGGGCAGCAGTGTTAGGATCTGTCATTAGGAGACATGCATGGTTGAAGGAACTACCTCTGCCTGAGCCAGTGAAATCTAAATTACTTGACGCACATTTGGATAAGGACCAATTGTTTGGAGTAAAAGCAGAAGAGGTGCTTAAAAAGATGGAAGGCAAAGCAAAATCTCTGCAGACAGTAAAAGATTTCCTTGTGGTACAACCTCCTAGGTTCAACAGGAATTTTCCCTCTAAACACTGGTCCTTTCCTGCACCTAGCAGACAGGGGCAAGGTAAGCCCCGCAGAGACAGACCACCCAGACTCCTATCCCAGGGTCAGCAGAGAACCAAGCCAGTGGACCACTTCCACCCCTAAGGCAGGGAGTTTTAAGACCCCCTCTAGGATAAAAAACTATTAAGAACTCTATCTCCCCCTTCTGCGCTCCTTTCACTCACCAACTACCAAGAACCATTGGGTCTTAAATGTCTTTTTTCAGGGATACGAATTTCCTTCAAGTAACTCCCAATTCTGAGAGGGTATCCTTACCTCAGTATTACTGACCAGAGGCACTGGAACTTGTCCAAGCTCACTTATCCCGAGGGTCAGTGGAACTGCTCCCCTTCAGATCCATCAAGCTATGGCTGTTATTCCACACTAGTCCTTGCTCCTAGGACAGAGGGCACTTGGCGCCTCTCCATGGATCTACCCATTCAGAGCACCTTCCTGGCAGTCACCATATTCAAAATGCTAACATGGCAGCAGTTGCTGCCTAGGCTGACCAGAAATGCATGGTTGGTTACCATATCCCTTCAAGAGGCGTTAGCCCTGGCCATAGCTTTTGGCTGACAGAAAAACATACAAATTTAACCTTATCTGGACAACTGCCTCATTCAGGTAGATGGCAGAGAATGGCTCCTCCAGGACCCCTTTTTTGTCAAAACCCTCCAAAGACTCTCAGGGTCCACCATCTACTAGAAGAAATCAGGACAAAACACCCCCCAGGAAGATCATTTTCTTGGAACATTGCTGAACACAGCAGCCCTAATGGCCTTCCTACTCCCAAAAAAGCAGAGATTACTGCAGGTCTTTCTCACGAGCTGGCCCTCAGATGTCACCGCACAGTGAGGAAGTCCCTGTAAACCTTGAGGTACATGGCATCTGGTATCCTTCTAATTTCTCTGGCAAGGCCTCACATGAGAAAACTTCAGTGGTACCCAAAAGAACCTGCAGAGTCTGCAATCAGTATTTCCAGGGACCACTCAACCACTGATCCCCTGTATAGGAGCTGCGTTTCTCAGATGGCTAGGGGCCCCTGACCAGAACTAGGGTCTTCCCTTCAACCTCTACCCATCCGGACAGTCCACTACCTCCGATGCCTCAGGCTTAGCTTGGGGTGCTCACCTTGAAGGCAGATGCACCCAAGGTCTTTGGGATGCCTACCACCTTTGCTTACACTTCTAACAGAAGAAAATGATTGCAGTACTAAAGGATCTGACTCCCTTCAAACCCCATCTCAAGCCAGGGGTTCTCATAATCAAACAGACAACACCACAGTAAGGGGGTACACCTTCTAACAGGGAAGGACCACATCTTACCCTCTGTGCATGATAGCTAATTCCCACCTGGGATCAACCACATCCTGCCAGACCACATAAGCAGAAACTTCCTGGACACCCTATGGTGGCAGCTGTACAGAAAAATCCTTTCACAAATCACCCGGGAGTGGTGGGGGGGGGGGGGGTCTCAAGAGTTGGATCTTTCTGCTTCGCATCACATCCAGCAGCGGAAAAGTTTCTGTACCAGAGGGATTCACCAACTAGCATGGAAGGTGGATGCCTTCACCTCCCCCTGGTACACTCTCTTTGTGTACTCATTCCCTCTTATCCTCAAGGTACTGGTCATATTAAGGGAGGAAAGACAAAAGGCCTTCCTCATTGCTCCAGATTGGCCCAGACAGCATTAGTACCCCTTACTGAGCAGCCTGACCTTACAGCCTCCCAGCCAGTTTCCCCCGTGATCTGAGACCTTTTAACTTGGGGGAGGGGTGCTGCCCCCAGACCTGCAAACTCTTGAACTATCAGCATGGCAAATACTCAAAAGGCAGTCTAAGGAACCCTGTTAAGCTAACAGATCCTACACATTATCACACAGGCCAGATGGCCTAGCACCAGAAAATCTTATGCAAGAAAATGAAAAAGATTCTGGTCCTGGAGTCAGTCCAGAGGGGAAAATGTCTCACCACCTTCCAACCCTCTTATCCTGGACTACCTAGCGGAGCTGCTTAATACTGGCCTCTCCTTCTCCTCTATTTAAATCCACGCCTCAGCCATTTCAGCTCATTTTGATAAAGCACCAGCCCCTGTTATCCCACCTTTTGATTAAACAATGCCTCAGAGGGACTTCTACTATCATACCTCCCAGAAGGCACAATAAGCCTTCACCATGCATTTCCCACCTCAGTAGGTTATATGTTGCCCTGTCCAACTGCAAGGGTGTAGACCACAAACCTTCTTAATGTAAAATAACAAGTTTGGAGCCCAGGTGCTTAACTAGAACCAAGACACTTAAGCCTTCAATCAGCATTTCCCAGATGATAAGGGTGTAGGCTATTCTCTCCTGCCACAAGAGTATAGACCACAAACCTTCTTAATATAAAATAACTGGTTTGGAGTCCAAGTGCTTAAATCAGAACAAAGACACAATAAGCCTTCACAAGCAATTCCCAACTCAGAAGGGAGTTAAGTTACCTCTCCTGCCACAAGAGTGTCTTCCACAAACCTTGATTATGTATGATAACTAGTTTGAAACCCAAATGCTTAAATCAAAACTAAGAGGCTTAGAATAACAGTTACAATTTAATCAGGCTAGTAACAAGCAATAATAAATACAGCAGATTAAATGTGACTGAACACTTTAAGAACATGCAGCAAAAAGCCAAATAAAGTAATAAAGTAGGAAGAAGTACAGATAAAGTAGTAAAAGCAGCTGAATAAAGTGCGTTTTTTTAAGTAAGTGGGTATGGAGGAAACGGAAGATAATTCAAATTTAAGAGAATGAGGGGGTGGGCCTTTCCCAGTTGTTCTCTCAGTAGAATGAGCTGATGAGATGGGACTGGGAGGAGTGTCCAAAATCAGATTTATAGTAGGGGCGGGCAACTCAGAAGCCACCGAGTTTGAGTACAACAGCAGTAGGGTGGGTGAGTGGTAAAAATCAAATGCAGACAGAGATCAGCAATAGCTAGCCAGAGAACAGCAAGCCAAACAAGCACTACAGCTAAATAAAGATATCTCTAAATATTTCTAGTTGAATGAAGAATGCAATTTTTCATCTCCTCCTTCTAATTATCTGGATGTTTTTCACTGTTTGCAAAGGAATTATTTTCTAGCTTTTCTAACTGACTCTAACCAAGACCTCTTAAAACTCCAAAAGAACAAAAAAATGCAGTATGAGAAAAAGATGAAAAGTAGAAGTAACCAAACCTTAAATGAATAACTTTAATTCAAAATCAAATGCAGACATAGATCAGCAATAGTCAAGCAGAGAACAGCAAGTCCAACAACACTACAGCTCTTTCGGAATTTGAATGACAGGGAGAATAGATGTATATACTCTGTTCATGCTTTTGCAGCTTGGGTATTATATTTAGGAAAGCTATACAACTGTGGAATTACAGGTATGGGAATGGAAAAGGATAACCTGTGTCATTTCAAACTATTCCAGTTGGTTGTTCCTTACTACATCTTTTATTGTAATACCCACTGTGGTAAAACATTTCCAGGCAGGATTGAAGCATGTTCTAAAAGAACCTTGTTTTCTTTGCTAGCATGTTGAAAATGGGATGGATTTCAGAAGCATTCTAGAGGCAACTAAATGGTCCTCTGTACAGACTTTTACAAAACATTACATACTGGTTTCCTTTTTCAAGTCTAGGACTGGCTTTGCTAGGACTAATCTCCAGTGTCTCCTGGATCTTTATTCTTCCTTCTCTCCAGTTGGATAGGATTTGGTAATCAGACCAAATACCCAAAGGCTACTGCAGCAGTGAGAATGATAAATGTAGCATAATTATGTAAGCTGCACTTAATATAACAGTAGCTGTTCGAATTCCTGTGTGTTGCAGTAGCCGCACTCACCTTCCATCCACCTTCTACTATATGCACTTAGTTGTTGGGATAAAAAGTTATGTATCTCTCTCTCTGGAGTTTCTGGATGAGTAAGCTTTCGTTTTTATTTGGGCAAGAAAGTCCTGAAGTTGTCTACGTTCTCAGCAGTCAGAGTGTAGGTATGGAAAGGAGCCAGATCTTTTTCCAAGACTTGTCTGTTGTATCCTGGGAAGGATACAATCCAAATAGCCAAACAACAGTGCAGCAATGGAGAATTCAAAATCTACTGTTACGGTAAGTGCAACTTGCACAGCTATACTTTATACATTGTAATAATTTTTTTAACATTCTAAAGTCCTCCCTACCCCTCACACATACACCAAAACAAATAAATATGTAAATATATTTAAAATGATTCCTAGTCAGGATAGGTACCCCGAGTAGCTGGCTACCAAAACAAACGTTGACTAACTTAAACCTTGGGTTCGATCTGCTAATTCACATACTCTTGCCAGATTTCTGTGTAATTAATTTCCTTTCCCAGCAGGGGAACAGCCTGCATGTTTTCCATCTATCTACCTTCTTTTTTATCCAGCCCTATAATTTTCATTTTTCTCCCCAATGTTTATATTATTCTACTCTCTGGTCTTACCTTTGCTATACACTTCACAGTGTTACAGCTGCTTGAGTATTTAACATTACCTACTTCCCTGTTGCTCAGTACATTGTGCCTTTAGGGAATTATCTCAATCCTTTTGAAATGCCCCACTCAATAAGGTCACCTTAAGAGCAGTGTACATGTCTCTTAATGAGTATCTTCCCTTCCTGTATCTGGTACCTGGTTATCTCTTAACTGGAAAACTGGGAATAAATAAAATAAAACTGATAAGCTTACAGACACCCTTAAAACATTTGTTTACCTCATTTCAAGTTTAGAACACCAGAAAAGTAATTTTATTTAAACAGTCAGTTTTTTGTCTTAAGTTATTATTTAATTCATTTCATTGCCTGGCCAGGTGCTACAAATGCTATTGGAGCCCCCCCCAGGAGAATAAAAAACACACACCTCTGAAAGGCCAATTATTGAGTACAATGCCCCCTTCGGCATGTACGTCGCAAAGCACATGCAGCAGCTGGAGAGACCACAGAGGTTCCTTACCAGGAGAATCCAGGGCCTCAAACATCTGCCCTACACAGATAGGCTAAAAGCTCTGTCACTCTACTCCATTTCATACAGACTCTTCAGAGGTGACCTCTATCTGGCATACAAAGCAATCTAAAACCCTGCCTTGATGGGACTGCTGCATATCCACATGTCAAGCTCCACTCGAGTAACCCGCACGCGTGACCTCAACCTGGTCTGTGACATCAATAGGACTTGTTTGGCGGTAAAGATGTGTCCCACAGACTCCCCCATCTGTGGAATAGACTCCCTCTCCTTGTCAAGCAGAGTATCTCATTATCCCTTTTTAAGTGCAACCTGGATAACTGGATGGGAAACAGAAAATACACCCCTGGGATTTCACCTGTGTCCCTGCTGGACAGGGACTGTGGGTACTGACATGCCTAAACATAGGTTAAACTCTTGTCTAAGTTTATAAGAGCCTTAGGGCCAATAGCCTAGTAACTTCCTATGATCCTGTACTATAGGATACAACAGTTTAAACCTGACTACATCTTACCAACACCCTTATGACTGCAATAAAAATATTCTGTTTCTGTATGGTATAAGCCAAATAGTAATTTTGTACAAATATTCTGGTGTTTCTGTCTTTGATTAACTTTCCTGTTTGCCACATTTTTGTGTACTTTCATCATTAAAACTATTGGTCTCTTCTGCTTTCTTAAAGGACTTCTTGGGACATAAACACAATGTTTCTGTGAAATTTCTGTTAAAAGATGTATTAGTTTGTATATAATTATATGTGACAAGGGAAAGCATGTTCATAAAGCTCATCTATCTTTATGATTCTACAGAAATTGCATATATGTGTGTTCATTTTTATATACACTGTGTATAATTCATGTCTATTCTCAATAGTTACATAATTATATATTGTTTACATCTTGCTACGTATCTCTGTAATTGTCAAAGTTTAATGTTAACTGGGCTGAGAGACTTAAATTGGTAATTTGTGATTAGTGCTCTACTCCAGTTAAAATAAATAAAATGGTCCCTCTCTGTTATATTTTTATTTATTTATTTAATATGTCTTTCCTTGGGACATCAGTCCAATTGCTAGTACAGGTCTACAGTAAAGATTATGCAGGCTTTTCCTTCCATCTTCTTGGGGATCACTGTAAATTTTGGGTTTTTCCTTCTTTCTATAGCTTCCAAACCGCCATTGTTTTTGGAATACGTCCTCTTGAGATGCCTCATTTTCTGTCACTCACTCCTTAATTTGTATTTCTGACTGTTGCAGCTTGACCAAGATACCAGAATGATGATTCAGTGTCTATTTTTATTCTCTCCTTGTTTTCTGTAGTACTGCAGTGTTCCACTTAATTTGAAGACATCCAAGTGTATCTGAGAAATGTTCTTTTTAAAGTTGTTGGAAGCCATATTTTGTATCTTTAGTATACACTAGTCTGCTTCTCACCATGTCTCTGAGGAGTCCTTAACCAGCACAACATTCACCAATACCTTTTTCTTCAACGCTTTTTTATATTACCTTGACATCCAGAAGGAATATTCTTCAGCCAGGATCTGAATTTAGACCAGATTTTCTTTTGCCGTCTTTTTTTTCAACAATATTCAATATTTCTGCTGAGAGAGCTGTAGTTAACAGTTGTTCCCCATTGGTGGTCATCTTGGAAATCGAGATAATTCATTTTTAATAATGAGAGGTAGGTGGTTGCTTGGATGATTATAGATGTACCAGTGACGGACAGAAAATGGAATTTGTTTTGTATTGTCATAACTTTTTCAACTTGGAACTTACCTTGATAGCTGATAACTGAGATCACTGTGCTAGGTTTAACAAAACTAAAATCTAACTGAAAGCAGTTAAAGCTTTTACTGTTGTGGAAGTTGCGGAAATTGAAAGACGATGAGTCTGGAAAGGAGACCTTAAAAAGTTAGGGAAAATAAAGGACCTCAGAAGAAAATCATAAGACTATTCATCAGAAATGTCTGGAAAAACATAAAGGAAAGAAGAAGAAAGTAGAAAAAATTCTTAAGTGCCTCATCATAATCAAATGGTATCCTCAAAGGTTACCACTTCACAGGAAATGCATCTTCTTATAAAACACGTGAAACCAATCCTATATGTATCTGTATTAGTCTCCAAGGAGGAAAACTTTTAAAGTCCCCGCCACTAATGGAATGGCTCAAAAAAATTGACAACTAATTTTCAAGATAATTTTGGTTTCTGAACCTGAACAGATGCCCTCTTTAAAGATGAACTTCTGAAAAATAAGTGGTATATGAACAATTGCCGAAGGCAGGTGTCCATCACTAGGAAGATCTTTTCAGCAGTCATGCATCCCCATAATCATGAGCATGTGAAAGTTTGGGGTGCAGACATGGGTGCTTACACAGCATATAAAAGAGACAAATCCTTGGAACATTTTTTTCTGACTGAATTTTACTAAAAACACTGGGAAGAATCCTGCAGCTGTTAAACAAAAAGCAGATGTCCTTCAAGGATGCAACTGCAGTCCTGACATATGGGTTGTCCTGCCTCAGGCAGCCCTTCAGTCGGCCGGATTCCAAAGTCTGGGTCCGGCGTCGGCTGATGTCGCCCTTTCCCTGACGTCAGAGCGCCTGGGGTATAAAAACGTCAGCCGACGCCATCTTCTTCAGTCTTCTTGCCGCGTGGCGCCCGAAGGAGAAGCAGTTCGCAAGTGCCGGTCGACCAGCTCCTGTGTTTTCAGCTACTGAAGTCTTCAAAAAAGCTAAGTACCCCGTTGGGGACCTTTTCTTGCCTCAGCCGATGTCAGATAAAAGTGAAAAAGTTAATAATTGTTTAACTTGTGGGAAACAAATACCTCATAAGGATTTCTACTCTTACTGCTTACCCTGCCTAGGCCCAGAATACAACGTCGGCCTGTGCAGCTTGTGCCTCTTTCAATAAACGCACTCTTAGGCGTCGGTCAGAGTTTGCACAGGATTATTTTGGGGAAGATTTCTGTTATATCATGCCGTCGGAGCTTCCGACAGCACATTTACCTAAAAAACGGAAGGATAAGGACTGACACCCGCGGTCCGTGGTCTCAGCCGACACCACGCTTAGGCCTACCGCGAGTGTCTCGGTCTCTTCTGAGCCGGTTTCGCAACCGCTACAGACCGACGACACCGCTCCACCGGTTACTTCGGTACCGGAGGCCAGCTCGGTGCCGGTTCCTGTTCTCCCCTCTGAGACCATAGCCCAGGATATTTCTGACACCATTTCAGTGGATAAGACTACTCCAGCACGTGGGGCTGCCAGGCCTCCAGTGTCTATGTCCATTAAGGCCTACACACGTGCTAAGGCTGCCAAACGGGCTAAGTCTCTCCCTCCAAGATCTGTTTCTCTGGGATCCACTTCTGGTTCTCAAATTTTATGTTTAGCTGAGGACCTTATTTCTTTAATTAGGGGTTCACAGCCTCATCCAGATAGAGGCTCTCAGCCTTCTGACAAGAGGCCTAGGGTTGAGCAGGTAGACTCCCAGTCCTCCGATGAGGCCTCAGGTGATTCTGCACATTCAGACTACCAGGAGGAGGCCTTCCCGGCCTACGAGGATTCTGATGCGGAGGAATCTGTTCCCTCTGCTTCTCCTCCTGAGGAGTTTTCCTTTGGGGAAACGCTTCATTCCATGAGGGATCACTTCAAATGGCAAGGCCAAGAATACTCAGATTCTAGGAAAAGGTTAAGGGAATTTTTAAAGCTACCTCAGCATAGACCCTTAGCTATTCCTCCAGTTTTAAATGTTTTAGTTGATGTGTACTTAGAATCTAGTGTTTCCCCTGACTCCCTCCCCCCTGCTCCTGTCAAGCCAGACAGGTACTACAGGGTCCCACACACACATCAATTTCTGTACAAGGGCCATACTGCTGACCCTGAAACTATTTCTCAGGGGCCTAAAGGGGTTTCCTCCACTACTGCTAAGAACCCACTCCCTTCGGAAAGAGATTCTAGGGCTTTAGAAAGGTGGGGCAAGAAAGTATATACATCTTCCACCCTTTCTATGCGAGCATTAAATTGTCAATTTCATATGATTCAGTATCAGGAATACATGTTGGATGACTTGCAAAAGAAACTGGTTTCCCCTGAACCATTAGATAGAAAGGGGTTACAGGAATTGGTTCATAATACTAAGCAGGTTAGCAGCCATTTCCTTCAGTGTGGATATGATGCATTGGAAGCTTCATGTAGAGCAGCAATGACAGGTCCGGTCATACGCAGACATGCTTGGTTAAAGGAACAAACATTGCCAGACCATGTGAAAATTAAGCTTTTGGACGCACGACTAGAGAAACATAAGCTATTTGGTGCTACTGCACAAGAGGTTTTAAAGAAAATAGAGGAAAAGGCAAAATCAGTGCAAACAGTCAAAGATTTCCTCCAGGTACAGCCTCCAAGATTCAGCAGGAATTGGCCTTCTAAGCATTGGTCCTTTCCTGACACAGACAAATTTCAAAGAGGCAAAAACAGACATGGCAGAGGTAGAGGGCAAACTCGAGGCTCCTACAGAGGACGTCAATGGCAGCCTCCGAACCAGAGAGGTGGGGCAGGACCTTCCACTGCTCCGCCAGGACAACCTCAATGACTTGACTTTGACTCCGCCATCCAGGGCTCAATTAGAAGCACCGTTGGGCGGAAAATTATCTTTATTCTCACAAAATTGGTACAATATTACAAAGGACAAATGGATACTGGAGGTAATAGACAAAGGATACAGATTCCATTTTCATACACTGCCAACAAGACATGGCAGGCCAAACCTGCCACCACATCAAAGGGCAGAGGCACTCAAACAAATAACAAACCTACTTCAAATAAGAGCAATAGAAAAGGTTCCTTCTGCAGAACAAGGACAAGGATTTTATTCAAGACTGTTCCTTGTTCCAAGAAAAGAAAACCAATGGAGACCCACTCTGGACTTGTCCGCACTGAATACTTACCTTATTGTGCCAAAATTCAAAATGCTGACTTTACAGCAACTCCTTCCCATGCTGGGCAAGGGGTCTTGGCTGGTAACTCTGGACCTCAAGGAGGCATACCTGCATGTCCCAGTCAGACAAAGTTGCAGAAGATACCTTAGATTTCTTGCAGGCTCAGAGCATTATCAATTCTCAGCATTGCCCTTTGGCTTATCTACTGCGCCCAGAGTGTTCACGAAATGCCTGGCATCAGTAATTGCACATTGCAGACTTCAGGGGATACAAATATACCCTTACCTGGACGACTGCCTTATACAAGCGGACAGCCAACAAGCCTTGTTAAAAAACTTGGACTATGTCATTCACCTACTGCAGGCCTTGGGATACACAGTCAATATTCAGAAATCAAGTCTCGTACCATCCCAACAAATACCTTTCCTGGGTGCCACACTGGACACAAACACCCAGATGGCGTTTCTGACAAAAGAAAAACAAAAACAATTACCAGAATACTTCATTGGCAACTCATACCCAGATGACTGCAAGGAAAATGCTGCAGGCCCTGGGTTTCGTGGCATCTTGCATTCTTCTGATTCCACATGCAAGGCTGCATATGAGGAAACTACAATGGTATCTAAAAAGTCTATGGTCTCAGCACAGCCACAGCCTGGAAACATTGATCCCACTCATTCCATGCCTTCAAAAGGAATTTCTGTGGTGGGCTCAAGCAAGCCAAATAAATAAAGGTCTGCCTTTCAGCAAGCCTCATACAAGTCAAACCATAACAACAGACGCCTCAGACCATGGATGGGGGGCGCACATGGAGGGCAGATGCATTCAAGGACAATGGACACAAAAAGAAAAGCACCTGCATATCAACCAAAAAGAAATGCTGGCAGTGATACATGCAATCAAGGCCTTCGAAAAGTTCATGCATCAGGGCCATCTACTAATAAAGACAGACAATACCACAGTTATGTGGTACATAAACAAGCAAGGAGGTACCCATTCCTACCCTCTTTGCAGACTGGCAATGAATCTCTGGGATATTTCCCTACAATTGAAAATAGAGCTACAATCCCAGTTTGTACCAGGGAAGGACAATGTTCTGGTGGACAGCCTAAGCAGAAACATCATGGATCCACACGAATGGATGTTGCATCCAGACATTTTCTTACAAATAGCTCAAGCATGGGGAAGGCCGGATATAGATCTTTTTGCCTCCCACTTCAATCACCATCTGAAAAAGTTTTGCACAAGGACATACCATCCTCAAGCATGGAAGGTGGATGCTGTCTCCTTCAGTTGGAACTCCCTACCACTATATGCCTTCCCACCTCTTCCTTTGATGACCAAGGTGTTACTAAAGATCAAGACAGAGCAACCGAAAGTCATACTGATAGCTCCAGACTGGCCAAGACAACACTGGTACCCACTGCTACGGAGCTTGACACACACCAATCCGTGGCTCCTTCCTCAATGGCCACTTCTTCTGACACAACACAATTACAGGACACTACACCCCAGCTTGAAAACATTGAAGCTGACAGCTTGGAAGATTCCATGACTATTACTCAGGATACACTTTCCAAAAGGGTAAAAGATATCATCCTGTAGGCGCGCAGACCTTCCACTAGAAAAACATACTCAGCAAAATGGAAGAGATTTCTTATCTGGAACAGCAAAAAAGGTCAAGACCCATCAGTGATGAGCATTCCACAGATCCTGGAATACTTGGCTGAAATGCTACACAATGGCCTTTCATATTCTTCCATAAAAATACATGCTTCAGCAATATCTGCCAAATATAACACTGATCCGCCTCTATTTTCTCACCCATTGCTAAGACAGTTTCTAAGAGGTATAAAGAACATCAACCCTCCAAGGAAACCACCAGTGCCTGCATGGGACCTCAACTTCATGCTGGAAAAATTAACTCTTCCTCCCTTTGAACCAGCAGCATCTTCAGAGTTGCAATTTCTGTCTTGGAAGACGGCCTTCCTTCTGGCAGTAACCTCAGCAAGAAGAGTCTCTGAGCTACAGGCCCTTATGGCAATACAACCATTTCTCATTTTTCACCAGGACAGAGTTTCTTTGAGAACCAATCCGTCATTCATGCCAAAGGTGGTATCCAGGGTGTCCCTGAATCAAGCTATTCACCTGCCTACCTTCTTTCCCAACCCTCAAAATAAAGGAGAGAGACTTCTGCACACCTTGGACATACACAGACAGTTGCGCTACTACTTGGACAGAACAAAGTCTTTCAGAAAATCTGACCAGCTTTTTGTAGCTTACGCTGCTGGATTGCAGGGAAAAGCAATTTCCAAACAGACAGTTTCTAAATGGATTGGAAATTGCATTCGATTCTGCTACTCTTTTCATGGAAAAACTGTGCCAGCTAACATCAGGCCACATTCCACCAGAGCTACAGCCACCTCCACAGCCTTTTTAAGAGGAGTGGCAACAAAGGACATTTTAGAAGCTGCTACATGGAGCTCCGTGCATACATTTTCCAAACATTACAACCTGCCTTTATACTCCAGGTCCAGAGCAGGATTTGCCTCTGCAGTCCTGCAGGGCATTTTAGCTACACCATCTTTGTCTTAGTGCCTACCACCCCCAGGTTGGCTATGGTATTCAACCCATATGTCAGTACTGCAGTTGCATCCTTGAAGGACATAGTACAGTTTTGTACCTACCATAAATGTAGATGTCCGATAGGTATGCAACTGCAGTCAGATTTTCCCTCCCACCTACCCCTCTGTGGTATACTTTTGGGTTTCTACCCCTCATTTTAGCTACCTGGGGTAATCTTTTATGGTGTATTTGTTTTTATGCTGTTGTACTTGTCTGGAATTTTTTCTCTATTTTCCAAAATTTAGCCTTCCTTTGAGGGCACCTGGCATCTGGGGCAAGAAACACTGAAGAAGATGGCGTCGGCTGACGTTTTTATACCCCAGGCGCTCTGACATCGGGGAAAGGGCAACATCAGCCGATGCCGGACCCAGACTTTGAAATCCGGCCGACCGAAGGGCTGCCTGAGGCAGGACAACCCATATGTCAGGACTGCAGTTGCATACCTATCGGACATCTAAATTTATGGTAGGTACAAAACTGTACTTTCAGGCTCCAGCTTTGGTACAAGAGGTGGTTTTCAGTAATTTAGAGAAAAAAAGTCAAATGCATAATTGATTCAAATAAACAAAACGTTGAAGGAGTATAAAAAATCAAATAGAAAAAGGCTAGGCAAAAATAGAAGAAGCTTTAAACATCTGCTCAGATGAACTGAAAAAGTAAAAATCCAGAGGGTGATATGAAGAAAAAGCTGGCTGATTGCTCAAGAAGATATGTTTCAAAAAATGGTAGAGTTAGAGAACAGAGCATGCAAAGAAACAGCAGAAAATCTCTGGTTATTAAAGAAACTGGAAAGAACAGACTGTATTAATTTTATGCTCCAAACCTGCCATGAGAAAGCAGCCAAAACCTATATTGGTAAAGCTGCAGTCATGTCGGTAGAAAGAGTTGATCCTGACAAAACTTTGTCAGAAGGGCAAAATATTAAAAATTGAACACAGTAGAGTGTTTATTGGAAATTGTCTTCCCTGTGGTCATGTGGGCTTACTCCAGGTGCTCCGGTTTCCTCCCACATCCCAAAGACATGCTGTAGGTGGATTGGACACTCTAAATTGGCCCTAGGCATGAGTGCGTGTGTGTGCCTTCGTGGAAGGTTGGGCGCTGGGCTGGCAACTCGACACCTTAAAAACTCTACTGCCAATCATGAGCGGACAGGTGAACCGCTGTGGTGACCCCTAACTGGGAAAAGTTGAAAGAAGAAGAAGAAGAGTGTTTATTAGAAATTATTCTCAACTGTACACCAGGTAGAAGAGAAGCAAATTTATGCCAGCAATCAGGGAATGTTGAGAGGTAGGTCTGAGATTTAAGTTGCTGTAACCGGCTGTCTACAGAGTATTTCTCTTGGAGGATCAACGTCATTTTTTGATGCTGAACAGGCTAAAGGGGAAACAGTTTGGCCAATAAGGAGTGAACCATCAAACAGAAGGGGACTCTGCTTCTCATTCTTTTGAGGGTAATGCTCATAGAGACATTCTGCTAGTGAAATGTTTTTCAGTGTTCTAAAGGAAAATGCTTGAGAGACAGAACCAGAGTCTGGGATTAGGAGCTGAAGATTAACAGGAAGAAGACCAACAACACTGAAATTAGTTAATGTGTGATAATAGAAACCATCAATCACATTTGTGAAATATGGCTTTACAAGAAAAAGTGGCTGAGAAAGTGTGGATTCTTTTTGACTTTTTTAAACTTGGGGAGGCAGACTGGAATATGCCCACTTCATGTCACTTAAGTTTGCAAGAATACTACAAGGAAAAAAAGAGGGAGAAAGAAGGACAAAGTAAATGCAAGTAAAACAATTTTAACAATATTTGTATAAAGCATTTTATGATATAAATTGCATGTTATATTGTGAAGTATTTTCAGTTATTGTATGTGATAAAGATATTAAGTAAACATGTTTAGTTTTAAGAAATGTAGGCATTACAATGTAAAAAGAGAAAAAAGTCTGGACAAAAGATAGTTTAAGTGAATTGTTTGTAATCTTGGGATGTTGGGTGGGGGGGTGGTGTAAAAGTGCACAGAATGTAATATATGTAGAATTTAAATATTTTCTTTTATTTTGCATAGGTGAATGGATTAATGCCTTTAGCGTACTCTAATAACAACCTTTTTTTGTGAATGCAAGTGGGTTTTTAAAAAATGAGAGCCCACATAATTTTCAGTAAGTAAGTAAATGTTTAGTGCCAGTTGAAAAATCTGGAGCCGAGGGCAGCTCTACATTTGTTTCCATGGAAGCAATCTGACCAACTATAAAAGCAGTACATCGAGTGGTCTGGACACTGTTTATTGAGAGAAATGTAAAATTAAAAGGTACAAGGGCAAACAGTTCACAAAAAAAATAGTCAGAAACTGGACGTGAATAAGGGATAGCTGCTTTTTTGGTAACCAAATACTTTATTCTGTTTACTAGAACAGTGTATAATTTAATTTTATTTAAAGATGGCCAACTCACTTAAGGCTAAAAGTTAATATTTTCTGAAAACATACAAGGTTTTCATATATAGGAGAGGACTAACGATAAGACAAGAACAGTAGGAGTGCAGGCTGCAACATACGTCTTAGCATGGATAATCTTAATTTTAGGCTAGGTTTTGCTTGTATTAGCAGCTGTTGATTTGGGACAATTGCTCCTATTAGGAAGGTTAAACTTTATTTGAAGATGGACATAATTATGTTCTGGGGGTATTTTTTGAGGGTTTCATTTAAAAAAGTCTTTATTTCTTGTCAACTCCATTTGAACCTGTGTCACATTTTACAACTGTATAAAAGATCAATCTGTCAAACATTACTGGGTGCATTTAACACGAAGGCTGGAAACAGACATTTAAAAAAGTTGTCATATGTAATAGATGAGAATAATAATGTCTTAACATAATGGCTGCACTAAATATGAATTGGAATGTGAATGGCCTTACAGGTATTGACAAAAAATGAACGAGTATTGAATTATATTAAGAAATGCAGAGTGCAAATAGCAATGTTATAGGAGATGCAGTTGGAAAGAAATGAGCATTTGAATTTGGTTAAGAAAGGATTTCAGGAGGGATATTCAACAGAGTACTGGGGATAAAGGAAAGGGGGAAGTACTTGTACTAGCTGCTAGAGTTGCTCCAATAGTGATACAAGATGAAAATAAGATGGAAAGGGTAGATTTATAGTAGTTAGGGGCTACTGGCAGGGGAGGAGGATTATGCTGACATGTATCTATATTTCAACTAAAACTACTGTTATTGACCTTAAGAAATTTTTGGGAGAAATAATCATCTGTCAGCAGGAAATATTACTTATAGATTGAGATTGGACCTTGATTTGTAGCAGTGAGGGAGTATTTGGGGGACCTAGAAGGGAAAATATAAGAAAAGAGGGTAGAAGAAATTTATGGGAAAAAATGGTATGGAAGCTGTGAATTCAGTAGTAGGGACTTGGAGAAAATTTACATTTTATTCCCCAAGGTACAATATCTGGGCTAGTGTAGACAGAAATTATATTTCACAGAAATGTGCATTTAATTGAAAACTTTGACACACATTCAATACCTACTTTAGATCGTGCACAAATAACAACTAAGAAAAATGCAGAGTAATGAAGTAAAAATGAGACACTGGCGCTTCCCCTGAGGAATGGGTCATTTAAATTATTCAAGAGTTATTAGGAAAGTTAGGAATTTCTTCAAAGTTATAGCTAGTGAGTAGGATAAAATAAATGAAAGTGGAGTTTAAAAGTAAGGTAGAAATAAAAGAAAGTGAGAGATGGTTAAGACGCAACAATAATTACTTACAGGGGCTGACCAAGGTTAAATTATTACAAAATAAGGGAGATCTCACAGAACAAGAAGAGATGTAAATGCAGAGTGCTAAAGAGAAAATAAGGGAAGGATTGCTGTAAGCAACTGTTTTTTTTAATAACTCCAGAGCACAAAAACTTCTAAAATATTGACTTAAGCAACAGAAAGTATAAAGGGCTGTTGCTAAATCTACAGAGCCTATAACAAAAAAAAATGACAAAAGATCATGTAGAGGTATTAAAGATAATTTTATGAAAATTTGTAAAAAGCATAGGAATGTAGAAATCAAGAAAAAAACACAGATGGAAATATTTGTGGAAGACATAGGTATGCCAAGTTTAGAGGTAGATAATGCTCAACAGTTAATATTTCAGATAGGAGGGAATGAGATAAATTAATCAACCTGTAGGAAAGTCTTCAGGAATAGATGGTAGGAAGCTAGGAGGGAGGTAAGTGATAAAGATCTAGAGTATTTTGTGTGAGTATTTTAAAAGGAGGGGGAAACGCCATCATCCTGGAAGAAAAGTGTGGTGGCTTTAATAGCTAAACATACCGTTGCTGGTGGGAATTGATTCAGAGAAGGCATTCAACAGAGTAAGCCAGGATTTTATGAGTAGAGCAATGGAAGCATTTGCATGCCCTGATATTTTAATAAGGGTAACTTGGAGGATATATGAGCAATCAGAGGCAAAAAATAAACTGGAGGGTTCTTTCTTGATAAGTTGTGTATGAACAGAGGAACCAGGCAGGAGGGTGTCTTCTTTCCCTTTTGTTTATTTGCATTATATTTAGAGCCATTGGCAAAGAAAATAAGGGACTCAAAAATTCAAAGATATACTTGATATGGCCGTCAAGAAAAGTTGGCTTTATTTGCAGATAATCTTCCTCATCTGTTAAAAACAGAGAAGGACGTTGCAGTGTTGTGGAACATTCTGAGACAATTTTAAGTGTTTTCAGGATATAAAATTAATGAGGACAAAACCAAGGCTGTAGCTGTAAACTGTGTACCCACGCCTGAATCAGTTCAGCAATACCCATACTTATGGGGAAATGATAAAATGAAGTATATAGGAGTATGGGTTAAAAAGGATTCTGCTATGGCAGCTAATGATATGTAAGACAAGACTAAAAAGTTAATACAAAAACTAAGAAAGTTGGAGCTGTTGTTTACTTGTATGGATAGCAAGATACAAACAATGAAAACATATGTTTTTAGGTCTTTTAGTTTTATATACAGGTCAGGCATATTTTTAACAACCAGAGAAGAAGTTGTGGACAGTAATTAATAAAGAGTTGAAGGATTTTATCTGGGAGGGGAAGAGGCAAGTGTCAAGTGGGATCAGTTGATCTTCCAGTAGAGCAAGGTGGTTTTGGATTGCCTGATTTGAGGGTTTTTTTAAGAGCTACATACTTATATACATAATACAGCAGAAAGCTAATTCAAAGTGTAAAGAGATGATGATTAAGGGGGGGTCAAGAAATAAGGATAGTGGGATTTTAGATGTGGTTTAGTGAGGATAATAATAACAGCCATAAAGAATATGGCTGTTATGGAGTCTGAACTGAGAGATGCTAGGTCAGCAAGCAAAGGAGAACAGTATTGTTGAAGTCATCCTCACATCTTGGTGAGCACCTTCATGAGATGGACCCTGTTTTTCACAGAATCTCACCAAGACAACACTGCTATATAGACTGTATTTTGTATAGCATGTATCATGGACAAAAGTAAGTAAAAAATTAAGGGTGCACAAGACCCAGGATAAAAAAGTGCCCAATCCCGGTAGGTGCACTGGTGCCAGGACTGGAAAAAATGTCAGTGTAGAATCCGCAAAATACAGAAACATTCTTACATTGGAGCTAGGCCAGGTGCAGGGGAGGTGGCCCCAAAGACGAGCAATAAAGACGATAGAGTGAACTGTTGAGGATAAGAAAGGAATTTTGTATTGTTAATATTATGCAAGAAGCTTAGAATTTCCAGACACAAGATAAACAGAAAGATTTTGAGAAATTAGAGGAAAGAAAATACTTCCACAAGAACAACTGTCAGAAGCATCAAATAAAAATGTGTGTTCATTAATACAGCAGATTTGTGAAAAACATTATATAGACCAAGAAACTTTGATCTGTTTGGAAAAAGAAGCATCTAAGGAAGTGCAAAAATATAAACAAGAAAATCTAGAGATTTTCAAAAGGTATAAAAAGAAATGTGGACACAGGGAAAGAAAGAGAGGTTTGATATGGTGCAAAACGTATGCAAAGTTGAAAGCCAAATTAATCAGTACAAAAAAGGCAGCCCCAAAGATATTCAAAGAGAAATACAGGCAAAAGGTATTCAGATGTGGAAAATTTTACAATAAAAAAGGTATCACAAAGAGGGAACGTAGAAAAGAAGATTAGTAAATTAGAAGTTAAAATTGAAATTGAAGTTATGGAATGCCTGCAAAGTGAAAGATTTGGTGTAGAAGGTTTAACACAAGTTACATCACAGCATGATGGAACAAGTCCCCAAAGTAAGGAGAAACAGGAAGATCAGGAGGCATCTGAAGAACAAATATCGACATGGGAAAGAAAGAGACTTAATATGGTGTAATGTTTATGCAAAGGAGAAAGCAAAACTAATCAACACAAAAAGAGCAGCACCAAAGATATTTGAAGAGAAATACAGGCAAAGGAATCCGGACATGGAACACATTTTACAATACAAAACATAAGAAGACAGAGAGGAAGTAGAAAAGAGGAAAAGTAGAAAAGAGGATTAGTAATGGAGAAGTTAAAGAAGTAGAAACTGAGGTTATGGAGTACCTGCAACGTGAAGGATTTAGCGTAGAAAGTCTAACTCAGAAAACACCACAGCAGGATAGAGTAATGGATCTTCAAATTAAGGAGAAACGAGTGGAATGGGAAGCAGCTGATCAGTTGCCAAATGAAGATATTTTGGAGACTTACTCGGGAAACCAGTGGAAGCTTTCAGTTGGAACTGGACAACAAGGGAAGGAACAGGAAACTGTGGCAGTGCTAATGTAGTCAGTGTTGAGGATAGATAGGCCAGTGAGTTCTTATAAGAGAAGAGTTGCTTGATTTAATACAGATAGCGAGATAGCGAGACATATTAAGATCAATGAAATAAATAAAACTCAAAAAGTTAGAAGTTTAATAAAACAAATGAACATAGTAATTTGGACTGTCCATAGAGATCCTTGCAATATAACAGAGGTAAACAGAATATATTGCTGTGCAGCTAAATTAGTAACAGATAAAGTTCTTCCTTAAGAACACAGGGATAGCAAAGGAAAGGAAGGGGAGAAGTCAAGTAACATCATGGAAGTACTGAATGGAGAAAACTATAAAGCAATTACGACAAGAAGTGTCATTGTTAGAAGAGTATAGAAGAGGGAACAGATCAACAAAAAATTCTCACAAAGATAGATGTGATAAAAGCAACGCACAGTATTAGAACAGATCAGGATCAGTCTTGCAGCGCACAGTATTAGAACAGATCAGGATCTGTCTTGCAGTATTGCAAATAAACTAAAAATCTCAGCACAGGTAAAATACTTAGAAGATATACAGATAAATATAAAGGAAAATTACAAAATAAAAAAATTATCGATGACCCCAAAAAGGTTCTGTAGAGACTTGGGAAACAAGGCTAAAGGAATTGAAAGACCACCCAAAAAAGAAGAAATAGATACATTTTGGAGAAATATGTATGAAGATCGTGTGGAACATAACAAAGATGCTAAATGGATAGAAGAAGTAAAAGAAAGTATAAGAAGTTCAAATGTACAGGATATAAAATGGGATGAAGTAGTGGCCAGAGATTGAAGTAAAGCTAAGAAAAGCCTTCAGTTGGAAAACCCCAAGCCCAGATGCAGTACATAATTTCTGGCTAAAAGTATTAACATCTTTGTATGAAGATTTAACCATGAGTAAGGACTATTTGTATGCACACCCTGAACAGACACCAGCCTAGTTAACAATAGGAAAACAATGTTCCTATTTGAGTGAACCTGCCAGTTGTCCTAAAAGTTATAGACAAATTAAATTGCCTTTTGACGACGTATACATTTTAAACCGAATTGATGCCAACAGAGTTTATAGTCATTTAGAAGAAAACTCAATCTTGGCAGTAGAACAAAGGGTAATAAAAGAAAGTCATATGGAACAAATGATCATTTGTTGCTAAATAAATTCATAATGGAAAATTGTAAAAAGGGGAAGAAGCTAAGTATGGCATGGATTGACTACAAAAAAGCATTTGACAGTAACCCACATTCATGGATAAAAGAGTGTTTAAAAATGTATAAGATGCACCCTACACTGATAAATTACATTACAGTGACCATAAAACAGTGGCAGACTACTTTGCAATTAATATCAGGATATGGCTGATAATCCAAGAAACGCTGCTCCAATGTTAACAGTTCAATACTTTAATGGCAAGATACTTCACCAAGCACGTAGAACACAAAAATTCACATATAAATCCACAGATAATAAAGGTTGAGTGCTTTCATCAGCTACCACAGATTTCATCAGAACCTTTTTAGTCCAAAATAAATCCTTCTATTACTGTGGTGTCACTCCTGTAGTGATCCTATGAACAGCTGCCACCATCTATTTTCATTCCCTAATTGCCTAGTAAGCTGTGTGGATGGTGGCAGCTGTTCATAGGATCACTACAGGAGTGACACCACAGTAATAGAAGGATTTATTTTGGACTAAACAGGTTCTGATGAAATCTGTGGTAGCAGATGAAAGCGCTCAACCTTTATTATCTGTGGATTTATATGTGAATTTTTGTGTTCTACGTGCTTGGTGAAGTATCTTGCCATTAAAGTATTGAACTGTTAACATTGGAGCAGCGTTTCTTGGATTATCAGCCATATCCTGATATTTTTTGGATTCGTGGTGGTGCTTTTTTTCCTTGGTTACTTTGCAATTAAGCCATGATAAAGGACAAATTATTATTCCAGGGATAAAAATTCAAAGAGGATATTCCAGGGTGACTCCTTGTCACTGCTGCTATTCTGTCTTGCCCTTAACCCATTAAGCTGTCTATTTAACATAATAGGCCAGGGCTATAATTTGGCTTAACATATTAGGCCAGGGCTATAATTTGGCTTCTAGAAAACAACAAAGTGTAAAAACGTATCATCTTCTTTTTGTAGATGATTTAAAACTATATAGTTAATCAGATGAGGAACTGAAAGCACAACTGCAAGTGGTTAAAACTTTTTCAGATGATATAAGAATGTCATTTGATCTTGATAAATGTACAAAAGCAACCTTTAAAGCAGGAAAGCTGCAGCACCAACAAATTATCTGTTTGGGACAGGGATGTGATATAAAAGAACTTGAGCAAGAGGATGTGTATAAATATTTGGGAACTGATGAAGGATCAACAATAAAATATGAACAAATGCGAATAAAACTCGATAAGGAATATTTTAGAAAGGTTAAATTAATACTAAAAAACTTGAGATCTGGTGTTTTTCGTAATACTAAAAACAGCATTGACATCTAGAAACAAAGTCTAAGCTATAAACCAATTTGCTCTTCCTGTCTTAGCTTACAGCTTTAGAGTGATTGATTGACCCCAAAACGTGTTAGGAAAACAAGAAGGATGCTTCATGCTCATCAAATGATTTATAAAAATCAGTGCATACCAAGATTGTATATCCCATGTTCTGAAGAAGGTATGAACCTCCTCAAAATTGATTAAATGTATAGATATGCAGTCGAGGGACTGCACACATATCTGTTGACTTCACAAGACCCAAATGTAGTGAAAGTTCTTATATATGAGGAGAAAGTCTAAGATTACTTCTCTGCTTAGTTTAGCAGAAGCATATTGGCGGGTCTATCTTAAATAATCGAAAGTTGAATTCACCGAACAATATTTCCATCGAAAATACAATTCAGGGAATTCACTCTTGTGGGGGGCTGTGCCCCCCACACCTCCCGCTAATTATTTATACCATCTCTGAGATTGCACTACAATGAAGAAAGGGCAAATTTTCCGATTTTCACTGTACTGCGATTGCAATATTCAGAATTCGCCAAACAGTATTTTTGATGGAAATGCCGTTCAGTGAATTCAACTTTTGATTTTTTAATATAGACCCCATATTGGCTTCAAGAAGGAATGGAAATCAAACCAGAAGTAGATAAAAATCAGACCGCAACTGAATGTGCCAAAAAGCAAAAGAAAGAATATAAGGTGAAGGATAAGATGAGATGGCAGGAACTGTGGAAAATGCATAAATATAGCTGCAAGTATAGGAAACTCTTGGAACAACCTTATGTTGATCAGGATCGAATGTAGGAATGGTTGAGGAGAGGAGAATTTAAAACAAAAGATGAAAGGTTAATATTGGCGGCCCAAGATAGTGGGCTACATACACGTTGGTTTACAAAGTCCATTGAACATGTAGGCGAAACAGACAAATGTAGGTTTTATAAAAGAGAACTGGAAACAGTTGCACATCTTGTAGCTGGTTGTGACATACTAATGGCAGAAGGATTGTATAGTGAAAGGCATAATAATGTGGCAAGACTGTTGCATTGGGGATTCTGCAAACATGGTATTGAAGTGGCTGGAAAACATTGGAAACATGAGCCACAAAGCATCATAGAAAGTGATGAAGTTTATATCACATTGGATCACCCATTACTAACAGTTCAAAAAAATAGATGGGAGAAAACCAGATATAGTAGTCCATGAAAAGAAGACAAAAGTAGCATTGATCACTGAAATTGCTACACCCAGTGACTACAGTGTCTTACATACAGAGAGAGACAAAGTCATAAAAATTCCAGGATTTGCAAGCAGAAACAATGGCAATGTGGAAGAAGGATACCCAGACAGTTCCAGTAGTAGTAGGGGTAACAGGTCCTATAAAAAAGAATTTACATTCATACTTTGATATGTTACCAATACATGTAACTCCATACGAATTGCAGAAGGAGTCATTACTGGGCACATTGTGGGTGCTGCGAAGAGCAGTTTTGGCTAACATCAAAGATTAAAAAATACTAATTTCATGAACTTTAATTGTTTGACTTCGAAATTGGGTCCATTCCTGTCATGGTATTAGAAACCCAAAAGACTTGGAGAAATTAAACATATTATTCTGGGATCTTAATGGGAGAGAAGTCAGCAAAGGAGAGTAGTATTGGTGGAACTGAATTAATCAAGTCTTGGTGAGTACCTTCGCGAGGTGGACCCCTTTTTTTGCAAAATTTCACCAAGATGACACTGATAATACAGACTGTATTTTATATAGTATATATCATGGATAGAAGTAGGTTAAAAATAAAAAAAGATAGCTGGGGTGCACAAGACCCAGGATAAAAAAGTTTCCAATCCTGGTAGGCGCACTGGTGCCATGACTAGAACAAATGACTGTAGAATCCTCAAGACACTGAAACATTCCTATAATGGTGCTAGGTCAGTCCCAGGTGGAGTATGCCCCCCTTGTTGTAGAAGGAAATAGCAGTCCACAAAAACTGATAGACCAGAAAAGAGCCAGAAAGATGACAGAGTGGACTCTTGAGGATAAAAAAAAGATGTATTGTTACTATTATGCAAGAAGCCCAGAATTTCTAGACAGAAGATTACAGAAGTATTAAGAGAGACATCAGAGGAAAGAAAAATACTTCTGCAAGAAAAACTGTCAAACTTCAAATAAAAATTGTGTGTTCATAATACAACTTTGGAAAAAGAAGCGACTGAGGAAGTGCGAAAATATGAAGAACAAAATCGAAAGACTTTTGAAAGGTATGAAAATGAAATCTGGACATGGAAAAGAAAGAGATCTGATCTGGTGCAATATTTATGCAAAGGAGAAAGACAAATTAATTAGCACAAAAAAGGCAGCCCCAAAGATATTCAAAGGCAAAGGTATCCAGATATGGAAAATTTTGCAATAAAAAAATCAGATCACAAAGAGGGAATGTAGAACAGAAGATTAGTAAAGTAGAAGTTAAAAATCAGAAGTTGAAGTTATGAAATACTTGGAAAGTGAAGAATTTAGTTTAGAAAGTCTAACACACATTATATTTTAGCATGATGGAACAAGGAGTCCCCAAAATCAGGAGGAGCAGGAGATATCTGAAGAAGAAATATGGATATGGGAGAAAACAAAGATTTAATGTGGTGCAGTATTTATGCAAATGAGAAAGCAAAACTAATCAGTATAAAAAGAGCAACACCAGAGGTATTTGGAGAGAAATAAAGGCTAAGGCATCCAGATATGGAAAATTTTACAAAACAAAGAGGATTAGTAGAAAAGAAGATTTAGTAATGGAGAAGTTGAAATACAAACTGAGGTTATGGATTACTTGTGAAGTGAAGGATTTAGTGTAGAAAATCTAACTCTGATAACATCACAGCAGGATAGAACAAATGGATCCCCAAATTAAGGAGAAACTAGTGGAACGGGAAACGTAATCAGTTGCCATATAAAGATACTATGGAGCCTTCCGTAGGAAACCAGCAAACATTCAGTTGGAGTTGCACAGCAAGGGAGGGAACAGGAAACTTTGGGAACTCCTACGCAGTCAGTGTTGCGGAGTGATAGGCCAGTGAGTTCCCATACGAAAGAGCAACAGATAAGATGGGATAAAACTGACGAGAATGTGGCATAAAAAGATGCTCTGGAACTTTCTTTGTTCACCATTTCCTGCAGGCATTCTATAGAATGTGCCCTCAGTTTAGAAAAAAATGATCTAAGAGAAGAGTTTCTTGATTTAATAGAAACCGACAGACTTATTAAAATCAGTGTAAGAAATAGAATACAGAAAGTTAATAAAACCCAGAAAGTTAGAAGTCTGATAAAACAAAGGAACACAGTAATTAGGACTGTCCATAGAGATTCATGCAATGTAACAGAAGTAAATAGGACAAATTGCTGTGCAGCTAAATTAATAACAGATAAAGGCTTACCACAAAAAACACAGGGTAGTAAGGGAAAGGAAGACGAGAAATCAAATATTATTATGGAAGTATTGAATGGAGAAAACTATAAAGCAATTAAGACCATAATTGTCACTGTTAGAAGAGTATAGAAGAGGGAACAGATCAACAAAAATACTCAGAAAGATAGATGTGATAAAAGCAATGCACAGTATTAGAACAGATCAGGATCTGTCATGCACTATCGCAAATAATAAACTAAAAATATCAGCATAGGCAAAAAAATCTTAGAAGATATGCAGATAAATATAAAGGAAAAGTATAAAATAAGCAATTTACTGATGATCCAAAAAAGTTTTATAGAGAATTGGGAAAATGAGGCAAAAGGAATTGAAACACCACCAAAAAAAGATAAAAGAAATCTATTTTGTAGAAATATCTATGAAGATCCTGTAGAGTATAATAAAGATGCTAAGTGGATAAAAGAAGTAAAAGAAAGATTAAGAAGTTCAAATGTACAGGATATGAAATGGATTCAAGTAACGGCCAGAGAGACTGAAATAAAGTTAAGAAAAGCTCCAAGATGGAAAACTCCAGGCCTAGATGCACTACCTAACTTCTGGCTAAAACTACTAACATATTTACATGAAAATTTAGCCATGATTTTGCCATGAGTAAGAACTATTTATATGCACAACTTGAACAGACACCAGCCTGATTAACAACAGGAAAAGCAATACTCCTACTTAAGAACAAACCTGCAAGCTATCTTAAAACTATAGATGAATAACTTGCCCTTCTGACGACGTATAAATTATGCACTGGAATTGATGCCGACAGAGTTTACAGTCATTCAGAAGAAAACTCAATCATGACAGTAGAACAAAAGGTCATATGGAACAAAGGATCATTTGTTGTCAAAGTCATAATGGAGAATTGTAAAAGGGGGAAGAATATAAGCATAGACAAACTACAAAAAAAGCATTTGACAGTATCCAATATTCATGGATAAAAGTGTGCTTATAAATTTATAAGATACACCCTACACTGATCAGTTACATTACAGCGACCATGAAGCAGTGGCAAACCACTTTGCAGTTAAGCCATGATAAAGAACACATTATTCCAGGGATAAAATTCAAAGGGGGATATTCCAGGACGACTTTCTATCACTGCTTCTCTTTTGTCTTGCCCTTAACCCATTAAGCTATCTACTTAACACATTTGGACCATGGCTATAATTTGGCTCCTAGAAAACAACAAAGTGTAAAGACTTCTCATCTTCTTTTTGTAGATGATTTAAAACTGTGTAGTTCATCAGATGAGGAACTGAAAGCACAACTGAAAGTGGTCAAAACTTCAGATGATGTAAGAATTTCATTTGGTTTTAATAAATGTGGAAAAGCAACCTTTAAAGCAGGAAAGCTGCAACACCAAAGAGCACTTCTGGCTAATATCAAAGACTGAAACAATACTGATGTCATGGGGTCCATTCCTGTTATGCTATTAGAAACCCAAAAGACTTGAGAAATTAAAAAAGGAACAGAAAGTATTCGTAGAACTAAGCCAACAGGAGAAGTGAGAAAGGAAATTCTGCAGATAAGGACCACTGCAATTAGGGGTACAGAAAATAGGCAAGAGGGGGCTGGAATTTACTGGAGAAAACTGGCAAAGGAGCCAAGATATTGGGAGCAAATAACTAGAGAGAGAAGTGGGAGTATGCTAAGAAGACGTTTGGACTACAAGCTAGAGACCGCCTCCTCTGTCAGAGACTGATATAGTATAGGCAAAGAGGAAGGTATGGGGAATCCTAAGTGGAAGACCTGCTCTGGTAGAGTTTTTAGTTGAATCTAGAACAGAAACTGCCATTAAAAAAAGGGACAATTAGTGGGGCATATAAAATATTGCATGGTAACTATCGGAATCAATCAGAGGGGGTTAGAAAAGATTGGAAAGAGAGATTGGATAAGCAGTTCACAAGAAAACAATCTGAGCACAAACATATGGTGCCAAAATATGCAACAAAGTCTAGAAGATTTAGGATTTTTGCATGGAATTGTTTGCATAGTTATTTTTATTCTCCAAGCAGACTCCAAATAATTTTTCCTTGTGTAAGTTAGCAAACGTTGGAGGTGTGATGGAGAAGAAAGAAGTAAATGGGAAGTTATGTTTTGGAAGTGTAGTGTGTTGGCAGACTTTAAAAATCACCTAAAGAGCACTTTCTCAGAAATATTATGTGAGAATATGGGTATAACAAAGGAAATTGTGCGGGACCTGAATTTGCCTAGACATAGTAAGGGGCTTCTGAAGTTTAATAATGATGACTGCCAAAAAAGCAATTACTAGAAAATGGAAATCAAAGTCTAAACAAGGTGTATTAGAAGTGGTGGATATAGTAATAGAGATAAAACAAAGTGAGATCTTTGGAAAAGGGATGGAGCAAATTACTTAGGAAAAATGAGGAAATGGAACAATTCATTCAGAATAATGTTTTGGAAGAGGGGTGAGGTTTAAGGGTACATAGGAATTTATCAATTTATGTAATGTTGGATTGATTATAATGTTTGTAACTGTGAATCAGTTAACAAGATTTGTTTTCTTTTATATAAATGTATGTTTGTTTGTTCTTAAATAATAATTCACTTAAGGTGTTACTGATTTTTCAGAGAGGTCCGTGATTTTGGCTTATAATTTTGATGGGAAGCAACTCAAAAATCTGACACACTGAATTAAGGTGATGGGTTGTAATCAACTTATAATGACCTTCATTGCATTTACAGACATCTCTTGCACCACAAAATCCATGTTAATTCATGTGCCCTTTGTAAACTTTTTTAAATCACTGAAATTAATATTTAATGCCTTATTTGGTTCCTTTGATCTGGGACAAAGCCAAAAATTTTCAAGGATGATTCTTTTAATTAATCCTTTACAGAAAACAGTTATGTATGGTATTTCTGAAATGTGTTCGCTATTCCCCAAGAAGATTTTATCCTAAAGCAACAGGGAAGAGTAAAATACCTTTTTTCACTAGTGTTTGTATGTTTAGATTTTTTTTTTCAGAACTCAAAAAATATGTAACACAGTTGTTGTTGATTAGGGTTTAGATAACACACCATAACAGCTTTTATTTAGGTGACTCAGTGGTGCAGTGGTTAGCTTTGTCATCTCATATCAAGAGGTCCCCCGGTTCGATACTCACTGTGCATTCACTGGGTTTCCTCTGAGTGCTCCAGTTTCTTCCCACATTCTAAAGATATGCATCTGGAATGTTTCTCCCTGGGTCTCTGCTGAAAATGGGCTCTGTCCCAGTCAAACTTTCCCGGTAAGTAAATGTTAAATAAATAAATAAATAGACCATGTTTGAGAGACTATGGGAAAATAGACAACAAAAATTAGTACAACGTAATCCTGCATTAGCTATGGAAATAAAATGCAGATGTTCCAGCATTTCAAAATAAGTTTAGCAGGCAGGCAGCTTTTCCTAAGTAAACAAGTTGTGTCTTTTATGACAGTGTCACTCTGGAAGAGTACTTGAATCTACAAATAACCCAAGGACACTTGAGAGGATAGAATATGAGCATATTCATTTCTCACAGAAGACAGAGACTTGTTTGAGAGGTAGAAACAAACTTGTCTGGATTGCATGAAGGACTGTCTTAAATCATATGTGGAACTTGATGTGCATATACATGAGAGATTAATCAAGAGCGTAAAGAAGTTGGAAACAAATAAAAGCAGAAGTACATTTAAATGGTTTCAAGTTTGTTAGATAATGTACATTTAATAGAGTGATAAATACAAGAGGGAAATAATTAGAAAACGTCATGGAGTGACCAGGATGACAATGAGGAACAACGGGTTGTTTCTGTGGCAACAGCGTGACAGGCATTAGACACGTAACCAGGAAACAGTAAATGGAAGGACAGTTTGAACTGTGGTTCTAGTACAGTAACATCTTTATCAAATGAAGTAAGTAACCATATGGTTTTAATTTGCAAATTTAGAAACAGAAATAGGAGTACAAGCAGAAGAAAAGATGCTCTAGTGAGACTAACAGCTGTCTGTTACACGTACCTCCTTTGATATACGCCACAGCTTAGCCCCAACTGGATCAATGTATTCCATGATTCCAGGGTCTTACTTTCAGAGGATCCTCCATATGGGAAACATACATCTTGAATACCTCGGGACTAGGAACCTTCTTTTATGGTAATGGCAACTGGTAATTAAGAAGTCATAACTGACCATAAGAGAGTATTTTCCAAACCAACTGCTGGGATAATGGTTCCATACTTCAGATTGCACCATCCATTTAAAGGCATAGTTTCTATTTATTTAATTTTATTACACAGGTAGGTGAGCTGGTCAGAAGACACTTTTCAGCTAGAACATTGGCCATAAGGCAACAGAATAAAAAAAAATGGCGTACATAGACATTAAAAGATGTATATTGTAGTAGATTAGCAACATTTTGTAGATGCCATTGTTTTCCATTAAAATAAGAAAGGCAAATAAATATACACTTTAGTAAATAGATGGGAAGTAGTCAACAGTTCTGTTAATCAACAGTTGTGTGCAGTAATGACCAATCTGATGAATGAGTAGTAAAGAGCTATAAAGGGCAGAGAAGGACAGAAGGGCTGTGTTTTAACAAGAAATGTGTACACATATCTTCATTTTGGAGGTGGTCTTTTTCCTAAAAGATTGTAAAATGGTTAGTTACCTAATGTCTTGGAGAATGCGGTTCCAAACAAAAGAGCTGAACTACTTTTTTCTGTCTAACTTGTTACAGGATATTTATAAACTAATGCAGAAATCCTTACATATTTTAGGATTCCACTTGCTAACACTATCAGGCACACAATGTGGAGCATATTTTTAATACCTTCATTTTCTAGTAGGTTATTCCACTTCTGTGAAATTATTCCAAACAGCTAATCTGAATTTTGCTAAACATTAAATATATGGATTTCTCATCTTACACTGTAGCAAGAAAACTGTAAGGACTTCTCATCCTACATTGTAACAGGAAAAGTACTATAGCTAAGTCTTGACTGTATTTCTGATCTCAACAAAATTGTACTGTAGTCCAGTCAGACATGCTAGGCAGTATATTGACTTACTAGACATATAGATACCTTTCATACCATCCTGTTTGTTTCTTTTAAGCTTTCTGTATTGACTTAGATTTGTTGTGTAGTTTTATATTCATAATTTCATTGTATTACATGATATTTAAAGATCAAGTGCAAAGGCATTGTTATCATGTAAAGTGTGCTTTCTAATTCTAAAATATGTAGTTTTTAATGTTCTTCTTCACTGGAACTATATCATAGGATCATAAGACATTACTAGGCTATCAACATGGAGGTCATTTCAAGCCTAGCCATTTCATCCCAATGCAATACCAATGAAATGTTAGTTAATACCCAAGATTGCATTTAGTAATGACTGCCCATGCCCAGAAGGGTTGTGGATGCTATTTCCGGTGCCCCATCCACTCATCCAGATTCCTTTTGAACAGTGCCATAGAGGTGCTCCATTTCACATGAATAGTTAGCCTCTTCCAAGGGCTGTGGTGGTAGAGCGTTTAGGGTTGTCGCCTCACAGCAAGAGGTTCTCCTGTTCGATTCTCGGCTGGAGAGCCTTCTGTGTGGAGTCTAAAGACATGCAGGTAGGTCCGTGTGTGAATGGGTTTGAAGGTTGGACATCGGGCTGGCAACTCGGCACTGTAAAAATCCATTGCTAATCATTAGCGGACTGGAGTTCCACTGTGGCGACCCCTAACTGGGAAAAGCTGAAAGACATTTTAGTTAGCATCTTCCAAAGACATGGCAGTCGCTGGAAGAGCAAGCTGTCCCGCCAGCATGTCCTGTTTAAGTAGCAGGCCATATTTACGTCCCTGGAATAGGTGGCCATAGTCTCGTTTGATTTACTGATGTGTAGCAGATTCATTGGGTTTGGGTCCGAGATTGCTCTGTAAGCCAGGCATAAGTTTCCCCTAGGAAGTCTATATGATACAGAGTAAAGTGACAGGGACTTTAGTCGGTCTGTGTGCGACATGTACTGGAGTCCTTTGATCTTCTTTGTTCGAAACCTCAGAGTCTCTCCAGTTGTTGCAAGTGTTTTGTACAGCGCATGCTGAACGGGGCATTATACTTGATCATGGGTTAAATTAGTGCTGAGTATAGGGGTGTTATAACCCATTTTGCTCTTGTCGTGTTTTCTGTGTGCTGAGCAACTGTCCTGTACTGTCTGGTTCTCTGAGTCATGCAGCCACATTTTGATGATGCTATTGGGGGGGGGGGGGGTAAACATTTTGTAGTGGATAGGCATGTTTTCTGTAGTGTGTAGCAGATTTCAGCAAATAAAGCCTCACAGATTAGAGCACAGTTAGTCACTCATTTAGACAATCGGACAGTGAATCAGTAAATAACTAAATGCATTTATATTCGAATAAAAATTACCAAAATAGAATTTTAACAGAATGACTCTCCTAGTTAAGTGTATAGTGCATGGCATACAGTGTAATAACAGAAAAAAATCATTATTTTCCATGGCTTTATCACATTGAAAACTAGATTATATGAATCACATTACTGTAGGCTGTCATTATTGCAGGGTGTGTGTGTGTGTGTGTGTGTGTGTGTGTGTGTGTGTGTGTGTCTGTGTTGGGGAGGAGTTATACATTGATTGGATTAATACTGGCACAAAAAGCTTAGGGTGAGTCCACATGCATGTCACTGGACTGACAATTGGCTTTCTAGAAGAACCAATTTGGTAAAGGTGGGAATCAACCTTGTGGATTTTACACGTTTCTGTTCCATGTGTGTATTTTTTCAGCATATTCTTTTCAGATCCATGGGTTGAGGTACTAGTCTCTAGCTGACTAAGTTTCCAAGTTTATCAGTGTCCTCTCCAACTCAGAAATTATAACCTATATCTGGCATAAAAAATACAGCTTGGCTTTCAGTATGAACAGATACAGCATATTTACTTCTGGAAGCAGGTGATCTCAACCACTTGCTGTGTTGAAGGAGTACTATGAAATATTCTTTCAAGGACCTAGGTGCATGTGTAGGTATGTGTCTCTGCTTACATCAGTGAGTTTCCATGACCCTTACATTAATTAGAATGATTATTAGCTGAATATGTGACTGTCAGCATGGGAACATGAAATGACTGCCATCATGGAAACATGGCTTCTTGCATTCAGAATCTGCAAAAAGAATATGTTGTTGTTGCGTCTTTCAGCTTTTCCCGGTTAGGGGTCGCCACAGCGGAACTCCGGTCCGCTAATGATTGGTAGTTGATTTTTACGTGCCGAGTTACCAGCCCTGACGCACAACCTTCAACGAAGGTACGCCCATTCACACATATCTCCACGCAGAAGACACTCTAGCTGAGAGTCGAACCGGACAGCGTCTTACTGTGAGGCGACAACGCTACTGCAGCACCACCACCGCAGGTCCAATCTGCAAAAAGAATATAAAAGGGGAAATTACATGTAGAAGCGGTCTGCTCACACCAGGACAAACAATGGGCTATTAGCTGCTGATCTAGTTTTCCTGATGTTTATCCACAAATTTTGCCCTCTGCTTTTTTGTGTAAAATGGGTTTATATTTTAAGAAACTGCAAGAGTGATTTTTCAGTATCTTTAATCTTTTAGTTGGTGCACCATACAGGGATACATGGGAGCAGTTTTATAAATTATGACAAACTCGCAGTGCCCTCCAGGAGGGCAGTGGAAAAAGTAGTACCATATCTAAGCTCTTAATATTCTTACTCAAACCTCGATCTTTGGTTTAAAAAAAAAAATCAATATTGTGTTGCCCAAAAGTCATCAGGAAAATAAAACTTCCTTAGGATGCCGTCACTGTGCAAAAGATGAGTGAGTCACTCAGGGGATTGTCTGGAGAGGGGCACAGCGTGAGGCAGATTTAGATTTTGCTTAAAGAGATTTGGTCACAATCTGAAGTGCATCATGGCATCTAGTAAGTTAAGTGCTGCAATGCATTTTGTGTTGTTGTAATTTAGTATTTATCTATGCCATTTTTTTAATAAAAAGTTTTGTAAATTTTTTATTGATCCCTGGTCCAAATAAATCTAGTGTGGTACATCCTGATGTCACTGTAGGCAGAGAACATGGTGCCCGTAGACTGTAGTGGATGCACTTCTGTGCATGAATGGCAGTGCACCCAAAAGTATGGACGGGCTTCATGCTTTCACTGCCATGATGTCACTGAGGTTAAAGTTTACTTTAAGTTCAGTTCCTTGATCGTAGGGAAAGTGGTGATATAAAAAGCTTTTTCACCAGCAAGATCACCTGCAACACACCTTTCATAATGCTGCAGAAATGTTTTTCGGCATTTTGTGTACTACTTGGTGTAGTGCAAAGTTAAGGAATTTTTAAGACCAAATCACTTTAAGAACAGCAGTGAAAATTGCCCACCTCTGGCAGTGAGCATTAAATTTATTTTTGTACTACAATGATGTGGCTAAAGAGCAAACAGAGGTATAAGTTAGAACCTGCCTTTATGGGAGAATATGCAGCTTGTAATTGTACTATTGGAATGCTCTGGGTAGTAAACAAAGAGTTGATAGAAAAGGGTTCCTTTCAATAAGGGACTGGCTAAGTTGTAATTATTTAAATTTACGTATACTTAAAGCGGGTATAAGAGAAAAAAGGGATTGTCAAAGTCATTTGCTATAACTGAAATTATAGAAGAGTATTCAAAAGTCCTATTTGATATTGGTAGTGTAGTAAAGCTACTAATGGAGTTTAATTAAGAATCTGTAACCACACAAATCAAATGAGCTGAAAAGCTCTATATATTGGATGAAATAGAGGAAGAGTCGAAAATGATAAGGTATCATTAAATGTATATAATCGGCTGAAGGATAATGTTAAGAGCATAACATACACAATTTTACATTGTCTCAAGGAATAAAGTGTAGATATGCATATGGTAGATCTAAGGTAAAACCCAAAGGTGAAAAACAGACAGAACTTCTACCATGTGGCACATAGCGAAAAACTTATAATAGGCAGGGCTTTTCTGAAACTTGTCACAGTGGGACTGGGCAAAATCCCTGTTCCAAAGTATTACAGATTTTGAGGAATAGATTAATAAAGTGTAGTTGGAAGATAATGTTGATATAGCTGCTTGTTTTTATGCCTAAAACATAGAAATGCAACTGTGGCCTTCACTGGAAAAATAGCATTTTGGGGTAACAGCATCTCTTAACAGACTGAGAGCAGTCATAGAGGTACACAGTGGGGAAAAATAATTGTATGCCAAGTTATTAGATTGATTTAAGGTGTAAAAATGTGACAGCCTGGTGGAGGCACTGGATAGTTTGTTGGGCATGACAAAGATCCAAACACGTTGGAAAATGTGGATAGAAAGTTAACAATAGAACTATTTGTTGGAGTTCAAGATGGCCGCTGTTCTGTGAGCACTGCAAGCATCTAGCTCTCTGAAATACCCCAGATTATAATAAACCCAGAAGACAGCACAGACTAAAAAACAAAGAAATACAACTGAATATCTATTCCAGACAACAAACAGCATTCAAAAGAAGGGAAAACAAGCAACAGCTTCCTTTTAAAACAAAAGGATTAACTAACATTCTAGAAATCATCTGTAGCCGCGTGGTGCTGTGGCCCTGCAGTCATACATAAAGTCTGCAAAACTTACCTAAAAGCAAGGTGTCGAAAGAAGAAAATAATATGGAGACTTAACAACTAAAGCCAAATTCTCGATACTAGCCTTACCAGACAAAGATACAACTCCAAAAAGACAGAGGACAAATAAGCAATCTGACAATTCCAAGCCTGCAAATAAAACCAAGTCAGAACAGCCAGCTAGCCTGGAAGATACAAAAACAGCTTTATTGCCCATTCAACAAGCAATACAGGGCTTATCCACACAGTTTCAAACATTTGGAGACTTATTTACTCAAATTCTAACCAGAAATGAAAAATCTGAAGCAAAAATATTAGAAAATGAAATAAAATTAGACTCCATATCTCAGAGAACTGATTCCCATGACAAAGAGCTGCAAAGTCTACAAGCAAAAATAATAAATTTAGAAGCAAGAGCTTGGAGAAACAATATTATCAAAAGGGGAATCCCTGAAACTGTGTCACACATTGATCTAATACCAAGTATCAAACTCATACTAAAATCTTTACTAGATGATTCTGAAGCGACACAACAAATAATAATAGAGAGAGCCCACAGAGCTCTGAGAGAAGCTCAATCATCCTCAAGATCAAGACCTGTGTATGCCAAAATCTTAAACTATCAAGATGTAAATAAAATACTCTTTGCAGCAAAGAAGAAAGAGACGCTCACCTGGAATAGTAACAAAACTTCCTTTGCTCAAGATCTGCCTATTCAGATAAGGCAAGCAAGGCAAATTCTATCTCCATACTGCAAGTTTCTGATAGAAAAGAAAATAAAGTTCCAGACGAAATACCCAAACCTTCCAATTTTCAATGTAAAAGATGTTAAATACATGATTGCTAACCCCAAAGAAGCAAAAGAGACTTTCCTGTCAGTTTTCAAGCAGATTCCACCTCCAGAAACTAAATAAAATGCCTGGAAATTAAAAATGACCCTTGAGTAAAAATCAGACCGATTTGTGAGTGTTTTTGATTGGATACACACCCTGAGAGCTTCCCCTTGCTGCCTAGGCCCTTAAATCAACGATGTGAGCCACGAGGAACACAGGAAAAGGAAATAAAAACCGGGTAGGAACTAAAATTTAACTGCCGTTTCCAATGTGCATAATATAAGGTGACCCCATTTCCCAGGAAACTGGTATGTTAAAACAGTCCCCCTTTGAGCTCAAAATCTTCACTATAAAACCAAACGACCTAAAAGGAAGGTACAGCAAGACCAAGAAGTGATTTCTGACTCAAAATCACAAAAATTGACATAAAACAATTAATAAGACAACTGACTGAAAGATGACTAATAAATCCTGCAAACATGACTTTGAAGAATCAGAAGAATAAGGCACTGTTTTACCAAAACAAAATTGTTATTTTGATTCTCCAGTACAAGCTTATTGTAAAGAATCCAGTCTTAATTTCTGGATGTGAGTCTGGTAGACCCAGACCAAGTAAATGGTTCTTGATTGAAATAATGATGTTTAACTGGAATAACTGCAGGAATGAGAGTTTAAGCAGTTTATAGGAGAGGAATTGTATGACAATATGAATATAACCTAGTTGTCTGCAGAAGTTATAAATATAATCTAAACAAGCAAGTCTTAGCAGTATATATACCTGCCTAAGCTTGCAAACTTTTTTCCCTCCTCATATACCCACTTCTATTTAGATGCCAATAATGCAATCTGAGTTTGTTATAGATTGCTACAGAAGAATGCCTGAGCACAGAAGCTGGGTAATTTATATATATAAGAAGAGGGAAGTTAAGAGAAATATATGGAGAAGGATCATTTAAATATGACATGTCTGGCTTAAAAATATAGGTTACATTGTTGTATATTTTGCCATATCTAATTGAGAATTTGATCATTAACATGTTGTTTAAAAACGCACTTTTAGGAGGAATAGATCATAAACTTATAAGCTGTATGTCTTGTACTTTAACTGCTGTACTGTAATGGTATAATAGTTTAAAGGTTGAGACTAGGGATATGACGCAGCAGTGTTTTTTGTAGAGAATTAGTCTGTTAAACTTTGTCTGTATTGTATTTAGTAACATAAGGGGGATACCATGTCACAAACTTATACGTAAAGAAAAAACACAATTTAATATTAGTGGGAATCTTATGGTACATACTAAAATCACATTGTATTCCCCCATTTATTCCTGGTCCAGGGGTATAGTGGGTAGGCGCAGTGTAGGGACGGGAATAGTTAGATGCTTTCCAATGACACACTATAACAACACATACAAAAAACATAAATCTAAATTAACATACAGATCAGTTAAAACAAGCATATCTATCACATAAATGGGGGAAATTGAAACATCAAACATTAAAGGACTACAAAATAAAGAAAAAAGGAAACTACTTTTGCATTAAGCCCTGAAAACCAAAGCTAATCTCATCTTAATACAAGAAACGCATTTAACTTCAGAGCAATGGACAGGTATTGGGGAAAAAAAGTGGATAAGACAAATTATAGCTTCTGGGGACAAAACTAACAGTGCTGGGGTGGCCATAATAATTAAAAAAACATTTTCAGGATAAAATACTTGAAACTAAGGCTGACAAAGTGGGAAGGTGGTGCTTTGTAACATTTACTAACACGGTATTTCCAAAACCCATAATGGTGTTAAATGTATATGCACCTTGTAGCAACCAACATCTCTTTTTCATGTCACTGTTATCAATTCTAAACCAACTGGAATAATCTAATAATTGGTGGTGACTGGAACACATATCAAAACCCAGGAAAGAATAAATCTAACATGGCCAAACTACATAATAGACAAGCTACAATAGCTTTAAATGAACTTAAACAAGACTTCAAACTATATGACCCCTTTAAATATGAGGATAAAGATAACAAAACTGGGAATTACACATTCTACTCCCAATGTCATAAAATGTGGGCAGGAATAGACTTCTTTTTAATCTCAGACATACTCAACATGGACCCTACAATAGTCATACACACTAGATTTCTGTCGGATCATTCCAAAGTTACACTGAGTATCAACTGGGACAAAAAAAGGTTTTTAAACAATAGAGCTAATAACTGGTCATTAAATCCTAATCTGCTCTTCAAAACAGATGTAGTAAAAGAGATTGAGGATATATTAAAAACATCCCTTGTAAATATCTTCAATTCCCAAACACCAATGTATATAGAATGGGCATCTACCAAAACACAAATCAGAGGAACTTTCATTAAAAAAGCAGCATATTATAAAAAAATCCAACTGAAAGAGGAACATAAAATAAAGGAGAAAATAGAACAATGTGAGAAAGAATTGATAAATAACTCTGATAATCAAATGGAAATGGACCTCCTAAAACTACAAAGAGACCTATATATGTTCGAGAACAGAAATCTATCTTTTTATGAAACAAGACAGTTGGCTAATTACGTAGAAGAAGCCCAAATTCCTTCTAGAGCATTGGCCAGAATTATCACTTAACAAAAATCCACCTCAAGTTATAGCAGAAGTAAATTACCAGGGGAAAAACTATACAAGAAATGAGGAAATTATCAAAGTATTTGAACAAATATATACTCAAAACATATGGAGAACAAACCCTACAAGCCTCAAAGGAGGATAGGGATCTTTTTCTTCAAAAACTAAAAGTCCCTACACTAGATTTAGATCAGCAAAACTAACAGAGCCCATTTCTATTAACGAGATAACCACAACAATTAAACATCTAAAACCAAACAAGGCCCCAGGACCGGATGGTCTTACCTCAGAATATTATAAATCCTTCAGTCCACTAGTTGCCAAATTATTATACCACGTGCTGGACTATATAATGAATAACAACATACATGATATTCACTTTAATGCCTCTAAAACTAATTTTATATTAAAAGACCAAGTTGACCCTAAAAATCCAGATAGCTATAGAGCCATCTCTCTTCTAAATATAGACACCAAGATCCTGACCTCAATACTCGCAAACAGAGTTAAAAATTTGATAGAGAAAATAATTTCTCCAGAACAATCTGAGTTTACACTTCGTAGACAGACCAGTGACAACGCACTAACATTAGAAGCATTAATATCCTTTGCAAATCAGAGAAATACCAACATCTTTACAATGGTAGTAGATACCCACAAGGCTTTTGATAGGGTCAATCTTGAATTTTTGCTGCAAACGTTGCCTCACTTTGACATACCTAAAAATTTTATACAGATCATTCAAATTCTCTATAGTAATCTATATACTTCCCTGTATATAAACAAAACATGGTCAAACAGAATTTTGATAAAAAATGGAACAAGACAAGGCTGCCCGCTGTCGCCTTTTCTTTTAAACCTATACCTAGAACCCCTATTTCAATACATATCATAATCCCCCTCAATACATAACTTCAAAGTTTATCTCTCAGCATTTGCAGATGATTTAAACATATAGTGTATTACACCAAGTTCAGACATGACCAAAATAATAAACACAATTGAACAATTGTCATACATTTCTAACTACAAATTAAACCTTAATAAAACTAATATATTACCCTTAAGGCCACCTAGACTCATCTCCCTAATACCTTTCTTAGACAAAATAAAAATAAAAGAAGAAACCAAATACCTGGGGATTACTTTCTTTCAGAATAACAAGGAATTCTACCAACATAACATAACTCTTAAATGGCAAAACATAACACAAGATTGTACAAGATGGAATAACCTTAAGCTACCGTTTTTGTCTAAAGTATCAATAATTAAATGAACATACTACCTAGATTAATATATCTATTTATGGCATCTCAGATGACTATACATAATAAATTATTCAAACAAATTCATACATTTCTAGCAAAATTTGTATGGAGACCTAAAAAAAAATCCCCTATCAAAAACTAACACTTCCCAAGAACAAAGGGGATCTGAACTTGCCAAATTTCAAAACCTACTACTCTATTATCAACACTAATAGAATACTGAGAATAGCAGAGTATGACCACTTGGCAAAAACTGGTTCACCGGCCTGGGTAACAATATACTATAGGTACATAAAAACACTAGACATCAATCCCAAAGCGCTTCCCTTCTTAAATAAAAAAGATTTACAAGCCTATAACATAATAGAGCCACTAAAACTTTTTATAAATATAACACAAAAACTTTTTTCATTCCTTAAACCTTGGACAAGCTATGTTAATACTACAAACCCTCCATAAAAATCCTAACTTAAAAATAAATAAGATGCTAAACATAGACACCTTCCCTCGGTTAAAACCAAGATATCTACCCATTCCTCAATAGCACAATTCATGAATTAAGAAGTAATCTAAACTTACCTAAAGTATATATAATAATTTTAAGACAAATCAAAGAGGTGTGTTCCAGTTACCTCCAAAACCTTACCATACTCGAAAATGACATCAAAAACTGTACCCTACTTTGGAAGACTATGTTAATATCAAGGAAAACAATAACAAACTCATATAAAATGATAGAGGAAATCAAATTCCAGAAAGACCTTCTCTTCTCTAATTATTGGAGAAAATTAAAACCCGATATGGATGACCAGCAAATAGAAAAGGCAAACAACTTAACATTGAGAACTATTCCACTTAAAAAAACTCTCTTACATGCAACTCATGATTAATAATAATGTTTATTTCACCCCAGCAATTCTTCACAAATTCAATGCAACTTAGTCCCCATACTGTCCACACTGTAAAGACCAAATTGCAGACCTAATATATATATTCTGGAGTTGTAAATGTGTTTTCAAGCTTTGGAATTCCCTTAAGTTACAACTGCAAAAAATGGGTATCAAGCATCAACACTAACATGGGAATTTACTCTTTTTACACATACTCCTGCCAACATCTCAGGAAAACAAGCTAACCCACTTATAACGAATTTCTATTAATGAAGCTATATATAGCTCGCAAATGGTTAGATCCTGTAAGTATCTCTTGGGAGGAATTCAAGAAATCTGCTATTAAACATCTACTAGCACATAAAATAGTATTGGACAAAAGAAACAAAAATATGAAATCCTGAGCAATCTGGGAACAGTCTTATAACATCGTATTAGCATAAAGCACCAGGTACACCATATCTTACGAACTGGAAGTATTCCCATGAGTACACAGCTTAACTATGGATGAAGTATAATTTTTGTATGTGCTGTTTTTAGACTAACGACATTAATTGGGAAAGCATCTTTGTATATATTGTAATTGGGTATGTTGTATGACCTACATGTTTCTACTTTATCTACAATGTATAACATGCAAATATGGTAATTTTGTCAATATGGAATGGTTATGGTTTTTGCAAATGTAAAACAAAAATAAAAATTATTGAAAAAAAACAATAGAACTATTTGTTCACAAGATTCTTGGGCTGGGTAGAATTCTCATGCTTTGGATCTGAGAAAGAGTCAATATCAGTTGTACTGGTTGCCTGAAATTGGATAAAAAGAGGATATTACAGTCATAAAAAGAGGAACATACAGAAAGTGTTTGTGTTATCTCAGAAAGAAGGCAAGAGAAGGAAAGGTAGTAGAGAAGGTAAGTTGTGGGGTACAAGTACAGTAAACATAGGGATGGTAAGCCAAAACAAAGGGGGGGGGGGTAGACCAAGGTTTCTGTGCTTTTCTTGCAGACAGAAAGTGCATTAAAAAAGTGCCCAGAAAGGTATGCTGAGAGGCTGCAGAAGGTGCAGTTAAGTAAAATGATCAGGAAAGCAGGTGTTAGCGATCCAGACTGAAACAAACATGTCAGGCATATAATGGTCCCAAACAACTAACCACAGCAGATGAAGCACAACAACAGTTTCCAGAATGAAAAGTGATGAAGGTTCAAGCACAGGACAGTTTATAAATCCAAAAAACAGCCACCAACATCACTGAAGAAATGTTTAATGCAAACTATTAAGCACAGTTCACACCCCACAGTTGTGTGAGACTTCATCAGAATACAAGTAAAATCACAACTTTCACATTTCAAAGTAGTGAAATCACAAACATCTACTACACAAAATGATGTCACAAACTCGAATATAAACAAATACAAAAAACTTGTTTCGAAAACCTAAAGTTAATGTAAACAAAATACATAACTCTCTCAATCCATTTATCTAATTTTGGTGGCATGTATTTTAAAGCAGAATTGATAGATATGTTTGTTCAAGCCAAGTGAAACAGAGGCATATTTAACCTTATCCAGCATACCAGTTCCTTACAATCTAATCTGTCTTTCCAACTGCCATCCGTCCTATTCCGTGGAACATGTTCCAACAAAAAAAAAAAAAAAAATTATTAAAAAAGGCACAACTCAAACTGTGCTTCCCTAAGGCATTATTTGCATCCTTATTTTGGATGGCACTGGTGTGTTCACAGTTTTTTTTTAATTTTATTGTTATTTTTCTAGTATAAAAACTGGTGCAGGATGCACACTTGGCACCATAAAGCACCCAGATGTGTCACAGTTAAATCTGCCTGTAACCATAATATGTTTTTAAAATTTTCCCAAAGAAATTGAAGAATCCTCATATATAAAGGAGCATTGATTATGGCACCCGTATTTATACATTTTGCATCCTATATTCCTAGGTTTAACCCCTGGGAGTTCCAACAGTTTTTTTTTTTAAATAAGAGTTTCTCCTTAAGAAAGAAAAATAGGGAGCAAAGCCCAACTTTGTGTTCAAAACATCGGAAATTAGAAACCAATTTTTTCCTAATGATGGATGTTATTGCTCCTGTAGCAGTAGAAAAGGTTAATACCATAGCAGTATAAAAAGTATGTTGACTTCTTGTAACATTGTTTACGTCAGTGGATTTATGTAAAATAGGAGAAAAATCCAGTTGCCTGTAACCTTCAACCTCCTTTTTCATTTTCAACACAAAATCATGTGGATATTTCTTATTTTAAAAACATGTCTCATAATTTATCCAATTTTACAGAATTTTGCCTCGGATGTTAATCTGGACAAATAAACCATTTGTCTCTTCCCAATGTTATGTTTCTGTCTAAGGGAGTGACTGTTATACAGCAAGTTCCATTACAAAATGGGGATTTTCAAAAAGTCTGGACTGGATCTTCCTGGATAACCTGTCTTTTGTATATATTAATGTCCCAGTAGTTGATGGATTACACAGATTTATTGTAGGAAGACTTTAAAAATATTTTTGTTGTGTGTAAACATGCAAGTAAATAACTATTTGTGTTGCATTCTACTTGCAGACAGTAAAAATGCCCAAATTGACAAAGTAATATTTGCTAGACAGCATTCTCTGTAGTGGGTAATTAATTGGATGAGTAGTTACAAGATATCATTAACTGTAGTTTTGTAGCCTTAATTTCCACAAAAGGCACTGTATATAGTACTTGCGAAAGAGTTGATATGGGGAAAGTGGATGGTGATGTATGGATTTGTAATACTAAGACAGATGATAAATGTAAGAATAGTCATTTAAATAGAATCTGATCAAGAATGTGCAGTACAAGGACAGGATCATATTTGTCCTGCAAGTATGGTTGTTAGTGTTGAGTGCACAAAATACTGGAAGGTGGATGGTGCAAGGTATGAAATGGTTATTTGCAACCTATATACACCTTTATTCTCGTAGCTGCTAGGTAATTGTTTGTTGTCATCTCTCCAATATACATTGGGTTAACTATCATACCTCTCAACTGTACAGATTTTCGCAGAATGTCCAGAGTTTTGCCTCATATTTTTAGTCCATTTTTCATAAAAATTGTGGTTTTCTGGCAAATTAGTGGCAAATCATTAAAGGCTGACGTTAGAAAATAATGACAGGCATTTTAGTTTCAAACGTCATATCCTTCAGAAAATTCATGCTAAAGCAAAACCTGTTAGTCTATCACCTTTCTAAGTTTGGAAGTGCAATATTAAAAAAAGTCTCTATTTTTGGGCCTTTGTCCAACTTTTATTAATGGCTTTGTCCAGATTTCTTGCTGTAAGAAGTTGAGAGGTATGTTGACTAGTACTACTCCTATACATGTTGTTGGAGATATCCTTACCAAAGGATTATGCCTCTTACTGTGATAGTTTGCTAGATCTGCACTAGAAAGGTGGTTATAACTTTCAGCCTGTCATTATAGAGAGTAAATTGTTCAAAATGACTTTCACTAAATATTCATTTAGGGCAGCAATGTGCCAAATGTTACAGGAAGTTTTGAAATTATGTAAACAAGAAGATGACAGAAATGGAAACGTGCAATAATGTTAGAAAAAAAAGCAAAGGAAGAGTGCAAGATATCATTCACTAGTATGAAGATTTATATGTTTGCTGATGAATTAAAATACCAGAATTATTTACTGGAAAGCATCATGCCTGGGAGTCTGCTGTTTGTTATCTAACTCTTCACTGCTATTCTGCAGCTGTTAGTTTTCTTAGAAAGCACAATTACTTTTTCGTTATATTTTAGAATGAAACTAATATGCAGTGAATTATAATTCTTAGATGATAGCATAAAAATTAAGAGATAATTCAATTCAAAAGAGTGCTTAGGGGATTTGTAACATGGAAGTTAACAGCTGAATTGTGAAGGCCGACGTTGGGCAGGAAAAAAGGCTGCAAGGGCAAGGGTGCATACATAAACGTTGGAACCCCATGCTTGTGACTGGCTAGTTGATTGAAACTCATTAACAAACTGCGGTGGTGGTGCTGCGGTAGCGTTGTCGCCTCACAGTAAGACGTTGTCCTGTTCGAATGCCAGCTAAAGCGTCGTCTGTGTGGAGTCATGCGTGAATGGGCGTACCTTCGTTGAAGGTTGTGCGTCAGGGCTGGCAACTCGGTACGTAAAAATCTACTGCCAATCATTAGCGGACCGGAGTTCCGCTGTGGCGACCCCTAACCGGGAAAAGCCGAAAGATACAACAACAACAACAACAACAACATAGCCAGTTGAAGGTCGTGAGTGACTTGTAATGGGTATTACACTCTGAAAAGGGTGAGAAGGAGAGTGCTGCATTTTTCTCATTTTCTCCCCTTTTGCCAATTTTTACATGATCTTGGGTTGGCTTATTTATGGTTTAGAGGTGTGGGGGCTTACTCCTACCATGGAGCTGTATGAGAGCCTGCCTCCCTCTGCAAAAAGTTTGTTTTGTGACTTTGAGAAAGTTGCTGTTTTGCATAATGACCTCTGAAAATTTTTGGTGTTTTGTGTTTAAATAATTACATAGATTAAACGAGATACAGTTGTTCATAATAAACACCCAGTAAATTCTTATGTTAGGACTGTTTCTTTGTTGTATTAATTTTAGTTTTGTCAAAGGTTGTAGCTGTTGTGAAAAGGTAGCTTGAGCACAGCTTCATTGATGAGTTGGAAGATGAAAGTAGACACTGAGGTAATCAGTGATATGTTCTTACCAACATGGGAACATGACTCTTTCCAAGAAGAGTCTGCTAAAAAGGTATAAAAGGTAAAGTCCTAAGAAGTAGGTTGGCCACCTGCATCAGGACAAATGATGGTCTGTTAGCTCTTGATATGCTAGTTTTTTTTTTTTTTTATGTTACCCCCCCCCCCCCCCCCAAGTTGTGCTGTCTGCTTTCTATGTGTAAAGTTGGTTGTCTTTCGGCTTTTCCCGGTTAGGGGTCGCCACAGTGGAACTCTGGTCCGTTAATGATTGGCAGTAGATTTTTTTAATGAACGCCGAGGTGCCAGCTCGATGTCCAACCTTCAACGAAGGCACGCCCATTTACGCATGTCTTTCAAACGCCCATCCAACCGCGGGGAGGACATGCAGACTCCACACAGAAGGCACTCCCTGCACTCCAGCCGAGAATCGAAAGGGAGAACCTCTTGCTGTAAGGCAACAACGCTACCGCTGCACCACCGCAACTCTTCTCTATGTGTAAAGTAAATACATTTTTTTTTTTTGTTTAAAGAAGCTGCCGGGATGATTTATCAATACTTTTAATGTATGAGCTGTTGCCCTCGGAGAAGGTTTGTGCATTTGATCTCATAGGTTCATAGGTAGGTACTAGGCTATTGGCCCTGGGGCCTATACAAGCCCAGCCAAAAAGGTACTCTGGCTTTTGCCTCCCAAGAAAATTGTTTTCCTGTGCCACTGTTGAGCAGAGTCACAGAAGTGATCCCCGGGGTAAATTTCTTATTTCCCATCCAGTCATCAAGATTTTTCTTGAAGAGTGCTAATGAGGAGCTTTGTTTGATATAGATAGGTAGTTTGTTCCAGAGTATGGGAAGTCTCTGGGACTGGAATCTATCCCTCCAGCATGTACTGTTTATTGTGGTGACAAGGTTTAGGTCCCTAGAGCATGTAGCTCGGAGGAATTGGGATTTCTTTAAGTGGAGAATGTCCAACAGCTCTGGGTTTGACATAGCTTTGTATGTTAGGCAGAGATCACCTCTGAGTAGGCGATATGCGACAGAGTAAAACTGGAGTTTTTTGAGACTGTCTGCATAGGGCATCTGTTTGAGGCTGGTAATCCTCTTTGTGAGGTATTTCTGTGGCCTTTCCAGTTGTTGTAGATGTCTTGTGAGGTACGTACCAAAAGGGGCATTGTACTCTATAATGGATCTAATGAGTGATGAGTAGAGGGGAACAATGACCTCTTTTTTTTATGTATGAGAAACCTTTTGTGATGAGGTGTGCTACGTAGAAGGATTTCTTGACTACTTTGGCAGTTTGATTATCAAAGGAGAGACTGCTGTCCACTTGTGTCCCAAGGTCTCTTATCACACGTTCGGTGTTAAGTATACTACCGCCTATGTTGTAGTTCATGGGTACAGAGTTTTTACCAAAGGAGATGACAATGCACTTTTTGACATTGAGCTTGAGGCCATGGCTTTGACACCAGGCATCTGTCTCAGTGAGGCCCTTTTGTAGGATGTCCACATTGTTAGGAGTTTTGATTATGGCTCCTAGTTTGCAGTCATCTGCAAACTTCATTAGCCAAAGACCTTCTGTGTTAGCCTGTACTTCAGAGAAGTAGATGCCAAACAGGAGAGGACCCAGGACTGAACCCTGTGGTACTCCACTTGTCACTGGTCTGAAGTCGGATTTGGAGTCTGCTACTTTCACAGTATGGGTTCTGTCAGTGGGCAAGTTGGCAACCCATCTTGTGACATAGGGATTTATACCTAGTTTAGTGAGTTTATCTATAATTCCAGAGTGGGGGATGGTGTCGAAAGCCTTGGCAAGATCTAGATAGGCTGTGTGAACCACCTTACCCATGTCTATGGCTTTGGTGACTGCTTCAAAGAAGTCCATCAGGTTTAGGATACATGATCTGCCTTTTACAAACCTGAACTGGGTGGGGTTCAGAGTTTGGAGATTACCAGTGTCTTTGTTTATAAGTTCCATGGCCTTGCAGACCAGGCTCATCAGGCTAATGGGGTAGTAGTTCTGGGGTCCATGGTGGCTCCCCTTTGTGGTGTGGGATAACCATCGCTGTGCACCATTCAGTGGGCACAAAGCCTGAGGTGAGGCTATGATTGAACATGGTACTTAGGTGGGGTGCCAGTTCGTTCTGTAGTTTGTGTAGAACGCAGCCTGGGATGTTGTCTGGTCCCGTGGATGCTGTATTCTTGGCTTTGGAGAGTGTAGTTTTTACCTGTGCAGCCATGATTTCAGGAACTTTGCATTCTTCCGGTATAGAGATGGGTCCTTTAGGGGGTGAGAGGGGGGTGAAACTTCAATCTGCCAGGATATTGGTAATATCAGCTGGGTCTGTATATTTAGTGCCATTGTGCTGTAACTCAGAGCAGATCTGTGTGTTGCCATTGAGATTCTTGGCATAGCTATAGAATGCTTTGTGGTTGTCTTTAGAATCAGTGGCAATTTTGTTTTTGTAACTAGCTTTGGAGGATTTTATGAGGGATCGCAGCTTCTTACTGAGGCTGACCAGAGAGCTCCTCCACTCATGGGATTTTACTCTCTTTTGCAACAGTTTCTTCCTTCTGTTGTACAGTTTGTTTATGGCAGGGGATCACCAGATTGGCTTCCTTTTTTTGGAGGATAGCTTCTTGGTTCTGTTTGGGATAGCACGATCCATGCACTTGTGTAAGTGCTTATAAAGTGCAATTGTGTAGGATTCAGTAGTCATTACTGTATTATCCATCTGCATGGATGTCATGAAGTTCACCACTTCTGTCTTAAGATGCATGAAGTTGGCTTTGGAGATGTTTTTTACCGTGGTTTCCTTAATGGGGGATGGGGGCAGGATGTGGATATCTGGGGTGATTAGCTTATGGTCGGATTGGACCAATGAGGCATTGACTTCAGGTGTGGGACACCAGTCACTCATGTTGGTAATGACTAGATCTAGAATATTGTTGCCCCTGGTGGGGGTGTGGATAAGTTGATCCAGGACATTGGAATTTATGAATTCCAGAAAGCGTTGAGTGAAGGAGTCGGTACATGAGTAGTTTTCCCAGTTAATGGTGGGGTAGTTGAAATCGCCCATTATTAGGGTGTTTGGTTGAACTCTAATATTTTCCAGTACATCAAGAAAAGAGGAGTGGGAATCCTGGGGCATGGTGGGGGATGTGTAGCAAGCTACAATTTGATTGCAGTTTTGCCCAGAGTTAGTTGCACTTGGATAACCTTGGATGCATTATGTTGAGCAACTAGCCTGGAGGTGTGGATATCCTTAATGAATATGGACACACCTCCACCTTTGGGGTTCCGGTCCAGGTTACATGGCCGAAAAGTGTGGTATGAGTTATAGCCTGGTAGTGCAGGGGTGCTCTCTGGAGCCTTGAACCAGGTCTCAGTCACTGCACAGATATCGATGTTCTCCATTTTAAGGAGTGCCTCGAGTGAGTGCATTTTGAGATTTAGACTTAGCATTGAGTAGCATCACCCTCAGTTTTTTCTTGCCTGTTCCTGTTACGGTGGTGAATTTGCCATTTGAACCTTGCCTAAAAAAGGCTCTATAGGGGTGGCAGAACCTTAGCCAGTATCCGGAATCCAAGGGGTGACAGGTGCAGGCCATCTCTGGCAAAGCATCGTGGTCTGTCGACCATGTCATCCCAGGTAGACAGATACTGAATCCCTTTAGAATGACACCAGAAGCTTAGCCAATTGTTGAAGTCAATCATTTTGTCCTTGTACTGCGGTATCATCTCTTGCTGATTTGACTAAAACCTTGCCTTTCCACTGAAAGTGTTATATTCTGCAGCCATCTGATATTAGCATTTCTCAAATCAGTTCCAAGCCTCTAAATAACATTGGGACATGATTGTCGGAGAAGGGGGCAAAGCTTCATGTATTTCACGTGTGAAGGTTTGATGGTCTTCTGTTGAAGGGGGCTCTGACTATTCTTGAAACCTTCTCTGAATCTGGAATTGGGGAGATTCTTGCCTTCCATCTGGAAACTGCTATGATGGTACAACCTAATTTCTCTGTTTGTTGCCGATTGTGACTGATCTTGCTCAGGGCAGTAGGTGTGATGGTGTCCCCAGATCAATTTTGTTTGACTTTTTTCATCCCCACTGGAGACTAACTTTGGAATAACTTTGCCAGTCTGCTGTTGGATTCCTCTTTTGAAAAAGCTGGTCTTTAATGCAGGTGCTTGACCTTCTTGTTTGATAGGCGACTCCCTGACATTCCTTCTGGGAATTTTTTGGAGAAGAGTAGGTCCTGCAGGCACTGCTGACACAATGCTAAGTGTCTGTTACTGGTCCCCATGCTACTGGGATGGTAACCCTGACATAAACTTGTAGATTTGTAGTCAAGTGGTAACTGGCATAAACCTGTAGATTTCTAATCTAGTCGTAACTGACATGAACTTGTAGACTTCTAGTCTAGTCTCCTACCCCTCAGTGAGGTTGAGGGACCTTCCATCTTCATTGTATAGCTGCCTGCTAGACCTGAACTGTGATAATGGAGCCTTTGTTGGGCCCAATGTTGTGGTGTGCCTTTTCCTTGTGGAATTCTGCAGGGGACAGGACCAGGCACTGTAGCTTGGGGTGTCTTCAGCTTCACTTGGCGAGTGATGTCAGAAAAGCAGTGCAACTGTCTCTTTTGTTCACATTCAACTTCCATGCCACTCAACTGTCCAGATTATCACGAATGTCCAGATGTTTGCCTCATATTTAAGGTCTGTTCCTCATAAATTGAAGTCACTAAATAATGAGATGGATTTGAGTTTCAGGCTCGTTATCCTTCAGAAAATGCAGACAAATACAAATCCTGTTATTCTAGCCACGTTTTAAGTTTATAAGAAGTCAGGCACCCGGTACCGGCACTGACAGTAGGGAGAAACAAATCATTGAAGTTGTTTGTTGGTTAGTACTGACAGATTTGACTGCCTAGCTCAAGATCCGACCTTAACAAGTTAAGCAGGGGGTGCTTGACATTTGTTAAGATCAGGTCTTGTGCTATAGTAGCGCTTAACTGATTTCTCTTTTTCTGAATATTGGAGCGTAATCACAGTGCTCCATACATTACAATGGCACTAAGTTGCATTCTGCAAATAGCCATGCTTATGGACATGTCCATTTATTTACTTTTCTCGTTTACTGTTTATTGGATGTATTGCTACCAAGTGATCTATATGTTGCATAGTCATTTTTTCTCAGATTCTGTGAATGACAGAAACTGTGTTTTCAAAATGGGCCCATTGTATCACAGGAGTTGTTTGTTTTATTTGTAAAATGTCAGATATGTGAAGGCAAGTGCCCACATCAAGCAAAAGTAGTAGAATTAACTAAAACTGACTTGGTTGCTTGTCTACATGGTGAAGAGGGATGGAGTACTTGCTGTGACCCACATTAATGGGTTTCAAGCACTGGCCGTGGCGTAGGAGGAGTCAGGTAGGGAGAGAGAAGAAATGAGAGGTCAATAGCCCCCATTGTTTCTTCCGGTGGAGTTGGGGAGGGTTGCATATGCTTGGGGGTACACAGAGTTAGTGTGATTTCCTTTTCAGAAGCTGGAGAAGCACTGCTCCCTAGGGAAGGCTTAGGTCTCTTGAAGGGAATGCCCCTCGTAGAAGTGAGGGAGCAGCCTCTACGGTCAGCCTATTGCACAATCTTCCCAGATGGTTTGGTGTGTGTGTGTGTGGGGGGGGGGGGGTGTTTAGGGTCAAACCACCAATGATGACTGCCAAAATGATGGTTTCTGCCAGCTGACTCTTAACCTGATGATGGGAAGAGATGGGTCTGTTGGACTGTGCAGGGCTGATAATCATCTGGCAGTGGAGTCAAAATAAATGCAAAACTGACTTGAGTAATAAAATCTTTACATTAATTAAAATATTAAGTTGTTCATGATTTTCCTCTGGTATTTGGTTTAGCATCTCACTTCAGAGATGGGTGCAGTTTACTGAAAACCTTTTTTTTTTTTCTTATTTTGTGAAATATAGATTTATTGGTGAAGAGTCAACAGCTGCAGGTGAAAAATGTCATTTGACTAATAGTCCTACATGGATTATAGATCCCATCGATGGAACGTGCAACTTTGTTCACAGGTGAATACTTGAATAATAGCCTATCTAACAAAACAAAATGCCATTTGACCTTTAAGACTGTTTCTGAAAAAAAAGTATGAAATAGTGCAAATATTAATAAAAGAGAAATTTTTATTGTCTGCAGAATGTTTTGTTAGATATGGTAGATCTATTTCTAGTGCAATGTAAACTAAAAATTATTTTGGCTTCACGGGTTACTAAAAAGTTTTAATAATGTTGAAAACGTTGCCATTGATAGATTTTTCTGATTCTAAATGGTGGACTCCATATAATGAATAATTATTTTGCCATAAAGAGAATTTCTGACTTAGATTTTATGTTGTATATATGAATTTTGCATTTGAGTGAGCTGTTTGGCAGAATGAAATGTATAATGATGCCTTTTTTTATTTTTCTTCTTTGTCGTTTCTTTCACCTTGCTTTTCTTTATTTCATTTCTTTGTTTTTTCCGTTTCAATTGCACTTGATTTTTTAAACTAGTTATGTATATGTACTTTTTAAAAATAATAAAGTGTACATTTAAATAGTCAAAATGTTTAGTTATCAGGTGTGAGGTCAGGTATCCCAGCTAATCATGTGTATGTGTGTATGTATGTATGTATGTGTGTGTATGTATGTGTGTGTGTGTGTGTGTGTGTGTGTGTGTGTGTGTATATATATATATATATATATATATATATGTATGTATACACACACACACACACACACACACACACACACGCACACACACACATATACATACATATATATATATATATATATATATATATATATATATATAGCTGATCATTGAGCCCTCCTATTCAACATATGAAATGTGTAAGGAGTTGTGACAACCAATATAGCAATGTTGTGCTTTCCTATTTTTGTCACCAGCAGTTGTGTACCTGTGCAGGACATATATTAAAGTAAGGGAGGTGTGGGTGATGCTTGGAGAGCAGTGAGTTAGATACCTTCATACAATTTTTTTCAGCAGTGTGCATCTATGTATGTGTAATGGTGGATTTTGGAGACAGTGTTGTAGTATGTTTGTGTAGTGTTAGGATTACTTGCATTTATGTTTTATAGGTATATGAAGTGTGTTCACATGATGTTATGTCAGGGTAAGTATGCATGTGTTCTATATGGATTCAGTTAGTTGAGTATGTGATTTGATAAGTGTACACACGATTGGCTTGGTTTGAATAAGAGCATGTTGATAAGTTTGTTTTTTCTGTCGTCTGTCATGCAGTTGATGAAGAGGTGCTCTGGCCTGTAACTGCACCATTGACAGTCAAATAATACTTGAAGGTACAGGCTTTAAATCCTTGCTGCTGGCAACAGATCTATGAGGTCACTTGACCTTAAGAGCATACGATAAATGCACACTAATGCCTTTGTTATTACCCAAGGCACACTGTTGCCTTGGGTAGTAGCCAAAATCTGCTACACCCAAATAAGCTTTACACTGTCCAGCAGCTGAACAGAGTTATTGGTTTATAAGGACCTCACTCACCTTGTTTCCAGTCTAGTGTCTTCTAGTGCTGTTTTATCAACAGTAACTGAAACTGATCTAAAATTGTCATACCCCTCATACACACACGCACACACACACACACATACACACACAGTGTTTCTCTGGACAGGTTAACAATATATTTCCAGTAACAACATCCCTTCCCTGTAATTGCAATACTGCTGCTGCTAGCTGAATTAGTATGACACTGCAAGAATACAGGTACTCTTTACCCTTAAAATAAGCTAGCCTTTAAATATTTGTACAGGTGATGTCAGAAATTGGGATGTCACCAGGTCTAAGGACATACCATTATAATAATAAATAAACTATCAGTCACATGCTTCTGAAATTGAATCAGTAATAAAACATGTTAGTTAGCTAATCCCAGTAGACATGTTGCCCCTTTTTAGGGGTAACCTAGGAGCAATTCCAGGTTAAACGTCTTGCTCAGTGTCCCACATTAGGCAAATGGAGGCTATAGGAATCAAATGCAGGACTGCTGTAAAGCCTAGGTTTAGCAGCACATAGTCTTAAACTTCCTCACCAAACTGCCAGTCTGTTTGCTCTTTATAATATTCATACTCCTCTACTTTAAATAAATAACAGGAGGCAGTATACTTGCAAAAATAAATATGCAAGCAATTTCACACTTGCAGAATGAACCATAAAAGAAATGGTTATTAGCAGAGAGATGACATCTAGAAGAACACTTCTTAACAGCTTACCTGGTCCTTTCACTGCCTGTATCTAAATAGTGAATGAATTATGCCAGGCTTGAGCTTTTGTCCCAGAGCTCTAGTCTATTGTTTACATTTCAAAAACAAGACAGAACTGACCGAATACCCCATAATATCTATTTCCTGTTTGGCTTTAACTTTGTAGCCAAAGTCTCCTTTTTCCACACACACATAATTTGGGGGATAGAGTCCAAGTAAAGTAATGCAGACTTTGACCAGGAGTAGCATTTCAAAGCGCAATAAGCTCTGCTAATGTATTCATATTTGCAAAACTGATTTGTTCGTAGCTGTCAACCTTCCATCCCCAAAATAAGTGTCATTACCTTTCATAATGTGGAACAAGTGGTCAGAATTTGGAACACTTATTAAGAACTTGCTCACAACTTCATATAGGAAGCTCACAGGGTGGTTATAATGTGCTACATTTTACTTTGTGATGAATTAATATGATTCAGTATTATTTACCATGGATATTGGTTAAAAAAAGTCTTAACACTTAATGTGTGGCAGACCCTTTCAATGTGGAACAATGAGGAACATGGACTTTTTAAGACTCAAAATGAGGAATGTCCCTTGTAATGAGGTACACTTGAGAGGCATGGATTTGGTTTCTCTTTTTAACAGGCCTGCTCCATTTTTGCTGAAAGCCGTTAAGGGCAGGATTCCAAAAAAGAATTGCTCTAAGCGTAGGTCTGCTTTGATTATGAAAGACTTGCTTTGGGTGTAAGTGACATACTTCAGTATAAGGCCCATCTATAAACAGGCTTACACCGGGAGCCAGATTATACTGACAGTAGGTCTTTTGGAAGTGCTGACATACACTGAGAGCAAGTCTTTTGGAATTGAGCTGCACTACATACTGCAATATTTACTACAAGCATCAACTGCATTTTTACAACTTTTTATGAAAAACAATGTTTCTGCAAGTTCACTGAAACACAGTTGTGAACCTTACATAGCCTGTTGCACATCTTAAGCAATACAAATGCAAATGAATAATCCAGATTAGCCTGTCACAGGTTCCACTGTGACCTACTAATTTTGAGTGCTGCTGCTGCAGCAGGGATGTTCCATTGTTCATATTCAGGATGGCATGGCTGAGGGTCTTCTTCCTTAATGAGAGCTTCCACAACAGTATTCTGGATGTCCTTTATAATGAGGGTGAGTTCTGTTTTGGATCATTTCCAAAGATTCTGGTAGTTAATATCTTAAGGAAAAACTTTATGCTCCCTTTGGACCCCTTCTTTCTAGTACTGTTTTAAGCCTAGCCAACTATAAGAGGTAATGGAATGCTCTACAAATTAACAAGAATACTTCACCATCACAGGATCATGCTTTCTCTGGCACTGACCAAGCTACACAGGAGGACAATCCTGTCAGCTGTACCACAGCAGTAATATGTTTTGGGACTAGCTATGGGTGTTGAGAAATGTCTTTCTCTGAATTCACCCTGGTGAACATCCATTACTAAGGACTACTGGGCTCTGGATGTGATTGTGGCTGGTCATTTCATTGACCTGTTAGATTTCCCACAGAAGGAATTGTACTAAGAGAGTCTGAACCATGTCATTAGAGTTCTTGAGACTCGTCTAGCGCCTATTTCTGGAACAGCTTGAGTGGTTTTGTTCATGCCTTTTCCTAGCTTAGATAAAGATGGACATTTTCTGTCCCATCCTGGGTGTCAGCAGCTTCACCCAGCACTTCCAGTGCAGCTGGTTCCATTTGAAGAGGCTCTGAGGAGTCAAGTTCCTGCTACTATAGAGGGCTTGTACGGTGAACCTGGCTTTGGCAGATCCGTTTAGGCATGTCAATGTCTGGTGTGCACCAAGTATTCCTCAATTTTGCTCTGGGTGGTGGTCATCACTTCCGGTCCAAAACTTTGCCAGTCTGTTTTTTTTCAGTACCCATGTTTGCCATAATGGCTGATGTTGCAGAGGAAGGATCTCTTTGTGTCTCCCTAGTTGGATGATCTTCTCCTGCTGGCACCATTGAGGGTGTGTTGGTAGTGAGCCTTCAGGGAACTCTCCTCTGGTTGTATTCTCTGATGGTGACCATAAATTGGGAGAAGTGCTTTTACAGATGTTGAGTAGGACACTGTCCAGGGACGATTTTTCCCACTTATGGAGTGGGCCAGGAAGTCATGACCTTGGCATCCTGAGTGAGAATGCAGTACTAGTGTCAGGGTCCAGGCTTTCACTTTATTCTGCCTGGTTTAGAAAGAGGAATAGCTCAGACACTGAAAAATAAAGAAAATGCTAAGAAAGTAAATGTCAATTCCTGTAGAGAATCTACTGGAGATTGTTCAGGGTATTCTACAGGTTAAAAGTGAATTGGGTCCTGCTCAGACCTTAGCCCTGTATAGAATATGCTGTGACAATGGTGTTTGTCATTCAAAGATGAAGTGATTTAGATAGACGTGGTTTTGGATGATATTAAAAAAGTCAAACCAGTTTTGCTTTGTCAAAAAAATTTCAAAAATTACTTCATTGAGAGATTAGATAACTTTGTAATTTCGTATGATTAAAGATAAAAACACATGTCAGACACGGCAGACAAAATGTCATAGTAAAGTAAAGCTTCAGTAAAAAGGGCTAAATAAATTAGCAAATGAAAAGGAATGCTACTGACTTGGAGGTTTGCTGTTATCAGAATAAAACTGTAGTACTGGGGGACTTATTGACAAAAGAAAAATTGTTTCGAGTACTTTCATTCTAACTGTATGATCTGTTTTAAATATTCTTTTTTTATTTTTATTTATTTAACATTTGTTTAATGGGTTAGTCCGACTAGACAGCTGGTGTCCATTTTCAGCAGAGGCCCGGGGAGAAAAGCTCCATATAGTAAAAAATTAGACAGTAATAACTTAAAATCAGTGGTCCTAAAATAGCCATCACTTAATTATAACAGTAATAACATTTAAAAGTAGCAATTGAAAAAGTAATCTGCAGTTGGAAAAGCATAATCAAAAAAGTATAATCGTATAACAGTTTTATTCAATAAAATATTAGTTTAAGGGTGTGCACTTTTATGCAACCAGCTTATTGTATGTTTTTATTTTTTTATATTTTTCACCTAACAGATTTGTTTGTTTTTCAGTTGAATTGTATGGGTTATAGGTCACATTAAAGGCGGGAAAAGTTTTGAAATTATTTATCGTGGCCTCATTTTTTATATCATAAAAACCTGGCATTTTAACAGGGGTGTGTACAGTTTTTATATCCACTGCATATATATATATATATATATATATATATATATATATATATATATATATATGTAAGTGTGCGCACGTGCTATATGTATAGATTGTTCCTGTTATTAGGGTAGAGTATTTGAGTTTAAAAAACATGACTTTTAGTGTTAATCCTAAAGGCTGGTTATTATTTGTATTTTGCCTTGACCTCCAGTTTAGAAGTTTCTTTAAACTTATGAAGACTTTTAGGCATTTAGAGACTTCAGGAAGTAAACAAAAGGCATATTTTGCTTTTTCATGATATATTTTTTAACAAACTACAGGGCCTGCACATGTATTTAAATGGCTAGCATAGTTGAGGTAATGTATATTGTAGGTTGAGACCCGTCAAGTGCTTCACTTACTTTTTTCACAGTGTCCAAACTTACAAATACTTAGTTACGGACATTATGTTGTCGATTGTTCAGATTTGAATGTCTTTTTTAGCTGTTGTGGATCTTGTTAATTATACAAAATTTTAGACATGTATGGGAACTGTTGACTTGGATGTTTCACACCGCTCGTATTAATAATAGATTTTAAATCGGGGTGGGTTAAGATAATTAAAGTACTACTATTTTTTTTCCATAAGTGAGACATTGCTCTTCTAATTTAAAGGTATTGCCTGCTCTCCGTTTACTGCTTTATTTTTATCCCAGCAAGAATAAGTTTTCTTTTGATGTAGAGCTCACCTTGACATTTTTCTTTCAACATTTCTAATGAGCTTTACATATAATATTTGTAATATTAATTATTTAAGAAAGTATCAATCTTGTTTGTTTTTTTTCTGTTTCTTTTTAAACATCTGAAGCTTTATGAGAATATCTAAAAACATATCTGACTTGCAGTTGATGAATAAGATGGTATGGGTTTGCACTATTTCATCTGTTTTTGTGTTTTGTTGTTGTATAATTTGTTATTGTAGATAAGTCACTTTATGTATTGACATCGTATCACATTCATTAGTATAAGTGTTATTTACTTAAATGCATCAGAGTCCTTATATAGTAGTCGGGAGTATTCTAATGTGTAGTTAATATTGACATTTTAATTACATGTATTTTGGAGCTAAAATTATTTCTTCTGAAATGTTACAGAATATTACATATTTTCTTGAACATCTGTTAGATTCAACAATGTAGCATTTTAAAGGAGAACTCAAAAAAACATGTTTATTTCATCATGGTTTGGTGTTTCCTACATTTTAACACCACTCTGTGACTATTTACAGGTTTTTAAACATTTTTATATGTAATTTCTGAGTCTGACCACATGAGGTTTGCCATCTTGAAGTAATTCTGATTGAATTAGTGCTTGTCTGTAAAAAATGACATCATGCAGGCCTCTGTCTTACTAAAGCTCCGGTCACTGCACTGATTTTACATGCATACACAGTTAGTTTTAAGTAAGAATCTGAAGTAGTTGACTTCATTTGGTCATCAATCTGTGGGCTTCGGATCTGGACCAGATCCAAGACGGCTGTTTCACCAGCATTAGAACCGAGCTTCATGCTCCTCCCCTTACCCATAATACCACTGTATCTCCTTCCTTCCCTCAGATTGAGTTTGCCGCGGCTTTGCCTGCATCATGATCACTGAGCTCCAGGTGGTAAGACTGTTGTTCAGGGATTTTTGTGTGAAAGTGGGTGTGTTTCCTAGTTCTTAGGTCCCTTTATTCCTCCATTTTATGTTCTCCGTTGAGGTTTAGTGTTAGTTTAAAAAAAAAGTCTATAGTAGTTTGTTGTTAGTCTAGGGTAGCATAGGCCTTCTCCTCCCCTTTCCCGCCTTGTGTTTTGAGTGTGTGTCTGAGTGGTGGGGTTGGGTAGCCAGACAGTGTTATGGCAGATCAACAAAAGTTTGTCTTTAGAAATGCAGAGTGTGTGGCCATAAGTTATCCCCTGCAGATGGCCACACTCTGTGTGTTGTTTGTTTAGGGGCCACTCATTTGAACACTGAGTGCACCATATGTGCGGGTTTTAACCCCAGGGACTTAAAAGATCATAAGGCCAAGTTAATCTTGAAGGGGCTTCTCCCCTCCATGGAGGTGGCTGCCTCCTCGTCTTCTGTAGCGGCGGTCTCAGCTGTGACCGCTCCCTCCACTTCTGTTGTGTCCTCTCCTTCCTCCCAGGCTGGGATTCACCCTGCTGACCACCGACCCGGGGAAAGGTAGAAGAGCAAAGAGAAAGAGAAGCACTGTGAGAAAGAGAAAGGGAGGAAGATATCCCAGAAGCACACAGATCGAGCAGGTCCTCCTCACAAGCTTCCTGCACCTTCCAGGCTGACTTCCCCTCAGCTCAGATCTCCAAGGTTTTCCCCGAAGCCAGAGGAGGTTCGGCCTTTGTCTAGGGCCTCCAGTCACCATCCTTCTAGACCGGCATCGGTGGTCTCTTCTATGTCAACTAGAAGCCTTTCTGAAGCCAACATAGATTGATGCGAAGGTTTGTTCGCACTCAACTTCAGATGGGGCTCTTGCTGGCTCCCTCTCCCTCTGGAGGGGGTAGCTGACTGCCACTATTTGCACCAATTGCTCCTTCTCTGATATGTCCTCTGGTTTCAGAGTTCCTAGATCCAAGAGGTCCCGAAGTCAGTGGGTCGGTGCCAATGGTATCACCTACCAAGACGCAGGCAGTTACCTTGAGCACGTTGGATCCAACTGGGTCAGATCCGAGCTCTGGGAGCCTAAGCCTGGGTGTTGGATCTGAGGGGTTGATTTTTTCCCCTTCGGCTCTGACTTTGTCAGGCCGATACCTACCCTTCGGAACCTCGACACCTTCTGGCTCTGCTCAGATCACAACGTCTGATCTGGGGAGAGCGTCCTCTCTGTCAGTTACTCAGGAGACTTGCTCCCCTTCGGCATTTGATGTGGTGGAAAGGGTTTTTGCTAATGGATCGAGGCCCCTGACTATCTCCTCGGAGTCTGCCCCGCCCCCCTCTATTCTGGATGTGTCTTTTGCCAGTCTGCCCATGCAGGGATAGCCCGTGATCGACATGCCCCAGACTGTTCCCCCCAAAGAACCCCAAGCGGTTTGTGAGTTCTCTCCAGAGAGTCCCACCAAAGAGGTTCCTCACAAATGTAAGTGCAAGAGGAGGCACTTGGACTCCCCCGAGTCACTCATGGAAGATACTGACTTGGAGGAAGGGGAAGGCTCCCCAAGATCACCCCCCGAGGATGTCTCATTTGGAGACATCATGAAGTTCCTGCGCCAGTGGGGGGGGGGTTATCCACCCCCAAGCCTTCCTCGGACGAGTCGGTGTTTCTGGAGGTATTTACATGGGCCCATCTACTTTTTGGGAGCCCCCCTTGCGGACCCCCTGGTGGACCTCATTACCACCAGGGCAAGGAAAGAACTGGACACCATGGAGCCAATCCCGAAACGTCCATTTAAAATCTTGAGCCCACCGGTGGATAGGCTAAGCTGGAATAAAGGGTCCCCAGTGGATGCCACAAAGAAGGAACTGGCTCAGGAGAGTTCCACGGTCCATCCCCCAGACCGAGAGTCTGGGACGATGGACCGGTTGGGAAAGCAGACTTGTGCTTCAGCCACCTTTTGTATAAGGGTGCTGAACAATATGGCCCATGTTACTAGACTGCAGCATGACTTGATCAAAGAGTTCACTGCATTCCCCCCCGGAGTCCATGTTGCCAGAGGATAAACACATATTCTCTATGCGAATGGCCACTCTGAAAGCGGTTACCAGCATGTCCATGCGACTCCTTCCTCATGCCACCGAAGGAGTGGCACGGGTGGCTGGGTCCACCTTTGCTATGAGGCGACACACCTGGCTCAGGCTTTGTAATTTCACGGAACCCTTCAAGGCATCTTTTGCAAATGCTCCCTATGATGGCTCTACCTTGTTTGGAAAGATAGTCCGTGGCACACTAGTCCAGAGTGAGAAGGACGGGAAGGCACTGTCTGCCATCAGAATCTGCTTCTCTAATCCCCAAAGATCCTTCTCCAGGAATCAGTAGGGACAAAAGAAGATGTGGTTCCGGAAGTCTCAGTATTCCCAGGACACTCAAGACTCCCTTTCCCCTAGAGGCAGAGGGGGACACGACAGATGCTGGCCCAGAGGCAGGGGGTCCGAAGAACTTTAGGTTTCGAGAACCATTCTCAGACAGACCCGTGCAAAAGCCCTGAGGGGTTGCCTGACTGCTCTGCTCTGGAGGCAGTCGGGGGCCATTTCTCTATGCACCTGACGGCGTGGGAGTCCGTGTCAACCAACCGTTGGGTGCTCCAAATAATATCCAGAGACACGCACCTCTCCCTCAAAGCACCTCCCAGACGTTCTACGCATGCAGATGGAGGCGGCAGCCATCGAAGTAGAAAAGCTGCTAAGCAAATGGGCAATCCAGTCTGTTCCCCCAGATCACTCAGGATCAGGCATCTATTCCAGGTTCTTTTTGATGCCGAAAGACACTGGGGGGGGGGGGACTCTAGGCAGATTCTCGACCTTTCCACTCTGAACCTGTCAGTTGCCAAGGAAAAGTTCCATATGGTCACTTTATAATCCATCCTGTCTTACCTGCAGGAAAATGACTGGATGTGCTGTATAGACCTCCAGGATGCATAGCACCATATAAAGATGCACAGATGCTGCAGAAAGTTTCTCCGCTTTCGGCTAGGAGCCAATCACTACCAGTTCCGGGCCCTACCCTTCGGTAGGGTGTTCACCAAGGTCATGGCAGCAGTAGCGGCTCACCTGAGGCTTCAGGCGATACAGGTTTATCTGTACCTGGATAATTGGCTCCTTGCCACTCCCACCAGGCATCCACTCTGTCAAGCCAGGGATTATTTTTGGAAGTTGTCAGACTTGCTGGGCATCACTATAAATATAGCCAAGTCCTCTCTAGAACCAGTTCAGGTCCTGGACTACATAGGGGCGAGAATAGACACCTTGGATTCCAAAGTCTTTCTGACTCCAGAGCGGATTCGGAGCCTTCATCTTCATGTCCTCGTGATTCTTCAGTATCCCTTTCCCCCTGCCGCAGTGGTGTTAAGAGCCCTAAGATCCATGGCAGCCACTATCTCTCTTCTTCCTGTGCTTGTCTTCACATAGGGGTTCTGCAGTGGACATTGGCGGTCTAGTGGTCCTTATTGGATCGGCCTTTGACTCATCCTATTCACATACGCGAAGCATGCAAGAAATCCCTCCTCTGGTGGCTCCACTCTCCGGAGATAGCAGCGGGACGGTCCTTTGTTGTTGCCCCTCGGTGACCATGGATGCCTCCTGACTAGGGTGGGGGGGCATTGCTCGGGCAGGACAGTCCAAGGCATGTGTGGTCCCTAAATGAGACCAGTCTGCATATCACTGTTCTGGAGATGAGGGCGGTCGTATTAGCATTGCAGGCCCTTCATGCCTTTCTTCCTCTGGGAACTACTGCGATTCACACAACCAACATCTCAGTGGTCTGGTACATCAACAAACAGAGAGGAACCAGATCCTACCCCCTTTGTCGAGAGGCCATGAAAGTGTGGGAATGGGCAATCTCCACCAACCATTTTCTGATAGCAATGCACATTCCGGGTCAGTCCAGTGTACTAGTGGAAAAATTTAGCAAAACTATCCTAATGCCTTATGAGTGGTCTCTGAATCCTTGTGTAGCGGAGCAGATCTTCCTTGAGTGGGGTCGCCTTGCTGCGTTCTCTTCGCATCTCCTTCCAACGCGAAGTGCAGCGAGTTCTTCGTTCTGATTCCCCACAGGGGGAATCCCCCAGAGACACTCCCGGTCCATGCTTGGCCTCCCGGTCTTCTTTATGCATATCCCCCGTTACCCCTCATGACAAAGTTTTTACAGAAGTCTTGTCAGTTGGGGAGCAGAGTCATCCTCATTGCCCCATTCTGGCCTCGCCAGATCTGGTTTCCCTGTCTGTGGTCTCATCTGGTAGCTCATCCTTGGATCCAATTCTGGATTTTATTTTGCCCCCTTCGGGGATTCCTCTTCCAGACCTGGGCAATCTGAAGCTCATGGCTTGGCTGCCCCACTTCCATTGATTACCAAGACTCCTGGGCGTTCTTCCCCCGTTAAGTTTATTCTAGTGGCAGCCCATAAGTCATCTACCAGAAGAGTTTACCGTAGTAAATGGAAGCATTTTTCGATCTGGGCTTTTCAGAGGGATCTAGATCCTTTTACAGCTCCAGTGACAGTGGTTCTTGAATTTTTAACACACCTTTTCCAGCAGGGAGCCAGCTGTTCTACGGTGAAAGTTCAACTGGCTGCCATTTCTAATTTCCATGTAGGCGAAAACATGGGATCTTTGGCTTCTTCCAGACTTTGCAAAACCTTCATTAAAGAGACTTTCCTTTTACGGCCTCCGGTGCAGGATCCCACTCCTCCTTGGGATCTTACCTTAGTTTTACAGGCGTTAGTTGCTCTGCCCTTTGAGCAGGCTGCTTCTGTGGACTTGAAATTTTTGTCTTGGAAAACAGCTTTCCTAGTGGCTATCACCTCTGCGAGGAGAGTGTCTGAACTTCAAGCATTATCTGTTAAACCCCCTGATATGTTTTTTCATAAAGACAGGGTCTCACTTCAGACTAATCCTTCCTTTTTGCCTAAAGTGGCTTCAGAGTCAAATATCAGTCAATCATTCAGTCAATCTGCCTGTTTTTTTCCAAATTTTCTGAACAAGGGGGAATATAAACTATATTTGCTAGATGTACATAGGCAGTTACATTTCTTCTTACACAGGACTAAGCCCTTTTGCAAGTCTGACCAATTGTTTGTGTCCGTCGCTAGACCTTTTCTAAGCAAACCAGTTTCCAAGGTGACAGTTGCCAGGTGGATTTCCCTTTGCATTCTGCAGGTGTACAAAGAAAAAGGTATGCCTATTCCAGGGAGGGTTCATGCCCATTCTACCAGGTCCATGGCTATGTCAGCTGCTTTTTGGTCCAGAGTATCCTTGGATGATATTTGTTCAGCGGCTACTTGGTCCTCATCTCATACTTTCATCTCAATATAAATTGGACATTGTTTCCAGAGGGAGAGCACCCTTTGGCTCCGCGGTGCCCAGGAACATCCTTCCATGAGGGCCTCCCAAGGTTATGGTAGCTGGGGACTCTGCCCCACAGGTTGATGACCAAATGAAGTTAACTACTTCACATAAAGAAGTTATGTACTTACCATAACATTCCATCTGAGTAGTTAGACTTCATTTGTCATCAACCATCCCTCCCTCCTTCCCCCTGGCCTTGTTATTGGGTTCTTTAGCCTGAGTAACCAAGCGATGGCACCCTTGTGGCTCTCTTGCTTTTACTTGTGGGTCAGGTATTGTTGATCAGGCTCATGTGTTGGGTGGGAAACTCGATCTGAGGGAAGGAAGGAGATGCAGTGGTATTATGGGTAAGGGGAGGAGCTTGGAGCTCAGATCTGATGCTGGTGAAACTGCTGTCTCAGATCCGGTCTGGCTCCGAAGCCCACAGGTTGATGACAAATGAAGTCTAACTACTCAGATGGAATGTTATGGTAAGTACGTAACTTCTTTTGTCATGCCATTCAGTGACTACTTAAAACACAAACAATGCAAATGCCACAGAACAGACTTTCAAAGTGCTTTTTACTGCTGCTTCTTTTTAGAATCCCTAAACTGCAGTCTTTTGTGAAGCCTGAATTTGTACTACTTTGACTCATCTCCCATCCCCCTTCACACCTAACTTAATGCTAAGGATAATTTGAGCTGTTACCTACTGTAATTGACAGCTCACAGCAGGAGACTTGACTCATATGCTGTTTCCTTGCTCTAGCCTTTACTTTTTGTATGGGTAGGGGAAGAACCAGGGAGCTGTTACATCACAGCATGAGTGAGTTTTACGACAGTAGTCGTGATGTCAGTTTTGTGGAGCGAAATGGCCAGAAAACTACCTGTATTCAGTGTCCTTGATGACATCAGTGAATTAGAGACTTTTCCATGGCAGGACAAAGGTTTTTTGAAAGTGGAACCAACATAGTACAGTAAGGTACTCTTCTAGTGAAGAGAAACAGTTAATTTAAAATCCTTTAAATGCTGTATTGTTGTTTATTCATAGCAGGGAGAGTTAATAGGGACAAAAAAATAGAGACGTTGAGCATTTAGTAATAGAATCCCATTGTTGTCCTTTAAATAATACGTTATTTCAGCACATATTCTTATAAATACATTTTGTTATAATTTTTAAGGATGTTTTCTGAAGAGTACATCTTTAAAATGTGATAAATGTTCTTTGTTTTCATATATGTGTAGACCAGAGGTTGTAGACACTAATTATTTGTTTGTTTTAGCAGCTAGAGCTAGCCAAACTGTGGTAAACAATGCTTACAGAGTGTTGTGTTATTACTTAGTTTTTGTAAGTGTAGAGATAATTGTGACTTTAGGTATTGTATCCAGGGTCAGTAGGTATAGTAGATAGGATTACGCCCTCTATTTTACAAGGATATTTCAAAATTATAGTGACAGGAATGTATTTTGGTTAGAATTTCTGTAGCACTCAATATGCCATAAAGTATTGCATGACTCCTTCTATTGTATAAGTTTGTTCGACTGTTGTATTAGTGATACTGACACTCTCCATTACTTCTAATTTGTTAGGCATTTAGAGATTGTTTATGCAGGATTGAAACATTTTGTCCTGAAATCTTAATGATATTCAGGTATCTAAACAAAAGGAAACCTTTGTTAGAGTTTACTCTGTATATATGCTAGAATAATAGCATGCTTACAAACACACGTGGTAACTGACTTTGAGTCTTTCGGCTTTTCCTGGTTAGGGGTCGCCACAGTGGAACTCCGGTCCGCTCATGATTGGCAGTGGATTTTTATGGTGCCAAGTTGCCAGCCCGACGCCCAGCCTTTAACGAAGGTGCACCCATTTAACAAAAATAAAAAAAAAAAAAACGGCATATAATCATTGCATGGAATAATTCTAACTGTAAAGGTTCATCAGCCATGATTAAGAAGTCAATTAATATAAATGC